>NC_092816.1:114878199-115070699 GCF_023375885.2 Dermacentor andersoni | reverse complement strand
GCGTAGGCCCACTCTAGAGAAGCAAACCTTAACTGTCCGGCGTGCCCGCGACCGGGCCGGTGGGCTTGACCTGCCGGTCCCGACGTGTGACTAGCCGGGAGCGCGACAAGTTCGCGTCCTCGCCGGACCTGCAATAAAGTTTCCTCACTCACTCACTCACTCACTCACTCACTCACTCACTCACTCACTCACTCACTCACTCACTCAATTAGCACATGGTGCTAGGCGTGAACAGCAAAGAAAGACCAATGTCTTTAGATTCCGATAAGACATACCTCTGCACCTAAAGGTCAGTTGTGACAACAGATTACCTAATACGAAAGTTATTCAAATTTGACGTTTAACGTGAACGGCGCGAAAAGAGATGTTTGGCGACGATCATTAAACGAGAAGCGGCATCTACACAACGCCAATATTAAAGCGTAGCTCCGCCCTACAGCGACACTTCAATGTTCCAAGGCTAATGGAAGTTGGCTGCCACAAGGAGGCAGTCCTGTAGATGTCCTCTTGGGAGGACATATCTCCAGGACATACTAGCGGAAGTCGACGAAATGAATGCCTCTTTTGAACACTTGTGCACAGGGACCTGCTATTAAAGGGGACACTTGAGTGCAGCGAACGTGCAAGATAACTTGTGCTTGGTAGCTGTGGCTCCTTTAGACACACCTCTGGAGTGCACTGGTATTGCACTGCAGCCACATGCAGCAAGGGTGCCAGCAAAGTGAGAGCGATACATTTGAGTGCTCACTTTAACAATGGACCGCACTAAACATATCGCTGTAGCGGAAAACTGTTAAACCCATGCCCTTAATGAAGGGTCGTGCCGCTTTCTAACTCAAAGGTAGCAACGGCATATCCCAATGTTTACGAAGATCCTTGTAACCGTGGGAAATAATTGCACAGGTAGCACCATTTACTGCGTAAACGCGCTTGCACAGAAGACTAGCACCGGTAGAATGTTTACGAACGATACATAGTAACGACAGCTGTCTAGTGGCATTTGCTAGACAACTGACTTAGTAGGACCTGTTGTGTTTACAAAGGGCAATTCCATTGCAAAGAAAGAATTAGGTCGCTGGTTTACTGAAAGTGAATTATAAACCCGTTTGCGAACAAGGAAAAAAGAACAGGAAAACTGGAATCGGTATAACGCTGTTTAGTTATATTTAACGGCAATTTAATGACGACACCTAAGGATTTAGCATGGCAGGATCAGGTTGCGTGTATTAGACTACACTGCACCAAAGGCTTCGCTGCACAAATTTCACTAATGTACCTTCTTTTGTGAGCTCCTTTGTTAACACTACATTTATAGTATCATAATATTGATCGCAGTATGTGCAGAATATTTGGATTATTTTCTTAACGGAACGCATTGAACTTTGCAAGTTGTAGCCGGGGAGTTTCCCTTGCCGTATTGCCTTTCAATGAACCTCCAGGATGAGATATATGTTTCGAGATATCATTGCCTAAAGTGTCGGATAAAATAAATGGGCACACCAGTTATATTATGGTTCAATAAATATGAAAAAGCTTTCCTTAAGAAAGCTAGTAGAAGAACAGTGCATTCTTAAGGTGAGTTGGATGGCACCTATCCTAAAACTGGTGCCATGCTCGAAAGCCAATTCAAGTAGATACGTCTTCCAATCACGCTGGCTACAATTCGTAAATTTCAGTATGTGCCATGAAGTTACTCTTTAAAAAGGTAACTAGTCATACGTTTATTTATTCCGATAAGTGCTTCGATTTCTTGTGCCAGTAATGTGCGCCGCCGAATAATGCAGCTGAAGGAATGAAATGATCGTGTCGTCAACAGGCGATTTTAGAAAATTCACGAAAACAAAAAATGATGACCCCGTAAACCGATAGTCATGACGAGCACAGGATGCACCGGTGGGAACTTCTGCCTTTGGACTCAAGAAATTGACGAAGCTATACTTGTAGTAGGTACAGTGCGCAGAAAAGTGCGCCACAACACAGCATATGACTATTCACACACCATATTTATAAGGACTATAGTTTATCAAACCACCCCATTAAGACAGCCACAACACAGATAACAAACCATGAACTGGAGAGGAAGTGCCTTTTACTAAGCGGTCTGAAAACCTTGTAACTGCCTAATAAAGTTATCTCCTACCAAGTCCGAATTGTCCAAGGTAGTAAGCAGGTAGTTTCGAAGCAGTACTGGGTAGTAAAATGTTGTAACTGCGCCAAATACAACATTTTTTGTAACAGTGTGGAAAGTTTCACAGAAACACTGCTCTGCTCCCTTACAGGATTTATGCAAATAATACTGAGGAAGTAAAACAGCCCGAAAACCTTAAGTATGAAGTGGGTACATTACATGAAAGTAATATGGCAGCTTAGAATTAAATTAACACCTTTTGTATTTTGAATGCGCCAGGCGCCCTAATAGGGATTTAAGGATAAGCTGCGCCAGCATACCTAGCATAGGCAGCCACTAGTATATACTTCACACGCAATACAGCAGAAGGTATCCGATTTATTTAATAACCAGTGACCGCAAAATCAACTTAGCTAAAGATAGCAAAGGGCCAGGAAGTACGCGAAAAAAAAAAGTTACGTGTTCCTTCACCAGTCCGCATATATTCGATGCTCTGGAGTTATGGCGATTGCGTTTTGCACATCGGCATCGGTGAGGCTAGCTCAGGAGAGCCAACACTTTCCTCTTGGGACAAGGCTGCCGCTACCGATGCTGTCGTTGAAAGTTTGGTCGTGGTATCGCGTTTTGAGCTCGCTTTCCTCTTGCGTGGGCCATGCTGCTTGCCCGGTTTGGCTGGCTTTAGGGACTTTTGCGACTCCTTGGTGGGTCTCAAAGATGTTTTAAGTGCTTCCTTGCGCTGATCTTCGCTCATAACTGGGCTGACTTCGGCGGGCTTCTTCTCGACATATACTTCGGGAAGACACTGGACCGCTATTGCACTCGCAAATGCCAGCGCTGTCGTGATGGCCCCATCGACCAAGAGCTGTTCATCGTGCAAGGATACTTCGACGTATGTAGCCAGAAGCACGCCAAGCCGACCGAAGGAGTACGACAGGCAAAGCCCCAAGCTTCGAATCGTCGTAGGGTACACCTCGGCGGTGTACGCGTAGTTCAAACACATAGCAATCGCCGACGCACTGGACATCATTATCCTCGGCAGAGGAAGTGCGGCGCGCAAGGAGAAATGTGAGAGGACCATCTGCAGCACGCTTGAGGCGCCGAGGAAAGCGAGTACGACTGACAGAGTGAGGCGGTGGCCTCGTTTCTTCATGCAAGAGAAGGCTATGATGAGAATGAGCCCATTGCATAGAAAGGATGCGAGAGCCCAGAGTTCTTCGAGCGCGGCACCCAAGCCTGAGGCATAAAGTGCAAAGCTCACGCTAAACCACGTCACGAGTGCAGACAATGCGCGCCGCCGAAGTGAAGCCGAATGGAGTATGCTCGTAGCGCCAGCAGTCACCGACGTGGTGTTGGCATCCCGCTTCAGGAGCTGCTGTTTCAACGCCTGAAATGTTGCTGTGGCCTTGTGAGCTTCTATGCCGTTCATCCGGGCTGCTCGGAGTACGTTGAATTCGGCTGCCCGTAACCTCCACGCGGCAATCTGCCAAACAGGGGACTCGTCAAGGTAATAGCACCAAGAGACCATTATCGCCGTGACAGTGACGAAGAGCGCTTGTGAGAGCACCCACCTTGGCTTGAGCGTCGAAAGAAGCTGCAGCAGCGGAGATGTCACAAGCATGGCGGTGCCACTGGCTGTTAGGATATACGGAGCCCGGTGCTGACTTCCGGTCACTTCGTAGAGCATAGTTAGAGTCATCAGCAGGGTTGCGCTGGCCATGGCAGAAGTGACCAAGCGCGACAGGATGAACATTCCTACGGAGGGGGAGGCCGCGGCCACCAGGCTGCCGAGCAATGTCGAGATGGCGGACGTCGACAAGACCGGTTTGCGACCCACGCGGTCTGCTGCGATTCCGGCGATCGGAACGAATAGCATGGGGGCCAGTCCGAATGTCGATTTCGAAACGGAGTAGAGCCAGCTACGGGTGCACACCAAGTTCCACATGCTGACGATACTTTCGCCGTCTTTCTCGGTGTCGTAGTCCCACTGTTTGCACGGCACTGTTCTACGCTCGTCCTGGTCGCCTCCCTGAAAAAGAAGGAGAGAAACAACAACGTGAATCGCCAGGACGAACCGCTTTCTGACAAACTTCTCAGCAATTGCTCCTTGACCTTGCTAGAAAAGTTCGAACAATCGAAATAAAATAGCTTTGAGAGAAATATTGATCACTGAGATACTCCTAGGTTCGGTCCTTGCATACGCCATGCCTCTTTAGTTAGCGTGAATTGCAAAAGAACCGCGATATCTCTGACCATTACGGCCCCATCTGCTTTCAAAGGTAAGTAATGGTGTTGTACACAGTAATGAACGTCCCGCCTATGAAAATATACCACCGGCGGGATCCCACAACAACATAGATGAGAATGAAATGGGTACATTTCTTGCCTCTGGTTTTTTTTGTTCGCGTTTTTCGAATTTCCCATTACAAGCGAACGGAAAGCGCTAACCTTTGACAAGGAAAAAGTGTGTGGAGATGGCATGGTGGATAGGAAAGTAAGCGCCTTCTTCCCTGTGTTGCCATCTGCTCGTTATTTTCTCCTAGAGATGCTTGAAAAACTCGGAAATGTCTCTCGGCTGCAGCTTATGTAACAGTTACGTTAAGTGGAAACGCTTGCTGCGAACGCTATGCGCGAACCGGAGCTTTCTGGTTTTTTTTTTTGCTTTCCCCCTACGGACAGCGCTGCTCCTGCTGTGGATGCGTGGAGATAAGCGCCATCTAGTGGTGCTGCAAGGAACCCAGGGGCGCGCGGAGTCCCTGTTGTGATTGGGTGAGTTTTCGGCCACCCACACGACCATTGCATTGCGGGGTAAAGTTATGCGTAGTGAAACACTCGTGGGCGTATGTTAAAGAACCTGAGATGGTCAAAATTATTCTGCAGCCCCCACTATGGCATACTTCTGAATCATATTGTGGGTATGGTGCACTAAACTCAGGAATAGTCCTATATAATTTTAAATCATACAGCGCCGCCTACGATATTTTAGTGGTTTCGTTTTGTCATTACGATTCCAGTGTTGCTATGAACCTTTGATAGAGAACGCCTTGGGCATCGCCTAAGGGCCGTCGTTGCTGTGGCAATTGCGCGTGAACGGTCGCGCAAAAGAATTGCAGAAGGCTTCCACGTCACAGTCACGAATGTGAGTTCCGCACTTTCCTATGAAAAAATTCCATACAAGGCACTATAAGGCTGTGAATCGTGTGCGCTGTCATGTGACATACGTGAGGTTGCCGTTGCGACGTCGCTGTTCGCATAGGAATTGTTGCTTCTGACGGTGTTTTCCATCAATCACCCTTATTCTAGGCGCTTCCTTCACGGTGGGTATGAGCAATGCTTGAGGCTTATCAAGTTAATCGTTATACGCGCCTCCTTTTGCTGCTAGGGCCGTTTTCAAGAACGTGACAACGAGAACTCTCAGGAAAACAAACTACCATCTTGCTAGCAATGTCATTGTAGTTTACACTATGCGGTTGTGGCCCACTGCATTACTTTGTTTTTGATTGCAACAAAAAGTCCCGGATAATCTGAAACGGGAATGAAATGGGTCGAAAGGTCGCGGGAAATGCGCTTCGGTTGGTTGCGTGTTGCCATCGTTACGTTGCCGTCTATTTTCATAGGAACGCGTGCTGAAAAAGCTCGGAACAGCAGGAAAGAAGAAACCATTGCAGGTGAACTCGATACCACGGGTACGCGCTTCCGTATCGCGAAATGTCACCGCACCGCCCATCCTAAATATGTCGCCCTGTGAAAACATGGTACGCTAAACGCAATGCGAAGTTCTCCGTATAGCTTATTTTAGGTTGATTATTGCCGGAATGTCCACTCGTGTTTAACGGAATATTTCATACTCTTTGCGTCGCCTCGCAGAAAGTGCTAAGCAAGAAGATGCCAGTGTAGCAACCGTGGTACAGCTTGATACAGTAGGACGAAATGCGCGAGGGACTGAAGGGTCCTTAGCTCACCGGCAGAGGGGGCTCGTACACGGTGCACTTGCTGAAGCTGCCGTCAGCGAGCACGGGTATTGCGACGTTCTTCCAGCCCTGGACACCGAGTTGACGCAGGTGGTCGGGCGGCTGGCACCAGTGGTCTACGGGATGGCCAATGAGGTAATAGGCGAACGAGTGTATCAGCACCACAGTGATGGCGACGGAGGTGCTGACCAGGACGATCCGCTGGTACCGCCCGTGACCCAGGATGACGTAGACGTTCTGTTGGATTAAGTCTCGCGTGTCTACGTTTGCGAAGCCTTCCAGGTACGTAGTGGTCGCCGTCCTGGGAGTGGCGTTTTCAGGAACAGCCGCTCTCGCCGACATGATACCGATCACACAGCACGAAAAGTCCTACGAGCCGGCAAACAATCGCAAACGCTCGGAGGTATGGCTTGCTTCTTCTACTTCTTCTTCTTCTTCTTGTTCCACTTCTTCGTCTAATTTTACTCCCAATCGCATGCATGCATCCACAGCTTCGGGTTGAAGGATTTGCGGAAGGGCACCCTGCGAGAATTAATATAATCGGTTTCAGACATCATATGCAAAGCTGTGGTTGATAGAGGGACTTTTTGCAGTGGCTGCGTCAGCCTTTAGAAACATTTCTATGTTCTTTATCGTAATTATGGGAAAGTATTCTTTATCTTTGCTTTGCAGTATATATAACGTATCAGCATTGACTGAATAAAGCGTTAATCACTCCAAACAAACAAACTCTGCTATACGATTATGTAAGGCTTTGTTTTAGATTAATTTATTTCTCATTGTGTTTACTTTTCGGCAGTCTACCAGAAGCCCGTCGCAGCAGCCTCGGTTTCACGCTCGCGCTAGCGAACGCCGCTGCTGCGCAGCGAAGGATGGATAGAACGGGTGGAGTGTTACATTTTGGTCACCGAAATTCTTGCGTAGCTTCCACTGCGTTGCAGCTGATGTGTGAAAGGGAGTGTAGGAATGGGGAACAAATCATGCTAAGGCGGATTAAATGCTTTATTCACTGAAATCGTGAGTGACAGCTGCAGCCGAAGCTCGAGACCAATCGTTTCTTCAACTCCTTCAAATGTCCACTATCATTCAGCGTTAAATGATGGTGTAGCCAAGGCAGTCTATGATTATCGATAGAATGGTTGAATAAATCAGAAGAAACGATTATTATTGCGGTAGCAATTATTTACGAACACTCGAGGCATATTCCCGCCTCAGCCACTGACGCTATGTGCGTGGCTTGTTCTGTACGGATTAAGCTGCATTCGACACGTGGAGTGCACTTGGCCGCAATAAAGATAAAGTAAACCAGACTTGCCGCCCGCGCTGTGCCCAATAAGATCGATGGCGGAGCCAGGACAGCGGTGAGCCTTCCGCTGCCGGCATGGGCGAGGTGCGCATGCGCACTGTATGTTCACCAGCATTCATGCTCAGTTGCCATGCGTATGTACTGATATTAGCCGAACGCATAGTAAACATCGAAGTCATCATCATCATCATCAGCCTAGTTACGCCCACTGCAGGGCAAAGGCCTCTCCCATACTTCTCCAACTACCCCGGTCATGTACTAATTGTGGCCATGTTGTCCCTGCAAACGTCTTAATGTCATCCGCCCACCTAACTTTCTGCCGCCCCCTACTACGCTTCCCTTCCCTTGGAATCCAGTCCGTAACCCTTAATGACCATCGGTTATCTTCCCTCCTCATTACATGTCCGGCCCATGCCCATTTCTTTTTCTTGATTTCAACTAAGATGTCATTTACCCGCGTTTGTTCCCTCACCCAATCTACTCTTTTCTTATCCCTCAACGTTACACCTATCATTCTTCTTTCCATAGCTCGTTGCATCGTCCTCAAATTCAGCAGAACCCTTTTCGTAAGCCTCCAGGTTTCTGCCCCATACGTGAGTACTAGTAAGACACAGCTGTTGTACACTTTCCTCTTGAGGGATAGTGGCAACCTGCTGTTCATGATTTGAGAATGCCTGCCAAACGCACCCCAGCCCATTCTTATTCTTCTGGTTATTTCAGTCTCATGATCCGGATCCGTGGTCACTACCTGCCCTAAGTAGATGTATTCCCTTACCACTTCCTGTGCCTCGCTACCTATCGTAAACTGCTGTTCTCTTCCTTGACTGTTAAACATTACTTTAGTTTTCTGTAGATTAATTTTCAGACCCACCCTTCTGCTTTGCCTCTCCAGGTCAGTGAGCATGCATTGCAATTGGTCTCCTCAGTTACTAAGCAAGGCTATATCATCAGCGAATCGCATGTTGCTAAGGTATTCTCCATCAACTTTTATCCCCAATTCTTCCCAGTCCAGGTCTCTGAATACCTCCTGTAAACATGCTGTGAATAGCATTGGAGATATCGTATCTCCCTGTCTGACGCCTTTCTTTATAGGGATATTGTTGCTTTCTTTGTGGAGGATTACAGTGGCTGTGGAACCGTTACAGATATCTTCCAGTATCTTTATATATGGCTCATCTACACCCTGATTCCGTAGTGCCTTCATGACTGCTGAGGTTTCGACTGAATCAAATGCTTTTTCGTAATCAATGAAGGCTATATATAAGGGTTGGTTATATTCCGCACATTTCTCTATCACCTGATTGATAGTGTGAATATGGTGTATTGTTGAGTAGCCTTTACGGAATCCTGCCTGGTCCTTTGGTTGACAGAAGTCTAAGGTATTCCTGATTCTATTTGCGATTACCTTAGTAAATACTTTGTAGGCAACGGACAGTAAGCTGATCGGTCTATAATTTTTCAAGTCTTTGGCGTCCCCTTTCTTATGGATTAGGATTATGTTAGCGTTCTTCCAAGATTCCGGTACGTTCGAGGTCATGAGGCATTGTGTATATGGGGCGGCCAATCTTTCTGGGACAGTGTTCCCACCATCCTTCAACAAATCTGTTGTTACCTGATCCTCCCCAGCTGCCTTCCCCATTTGCATAGCTCCCAAGGCGTTCATTACCTCTTCCGGTGTTACTTGTGGGATTTCAAGTTCCTCTAGACTATTCTCTCTCACCTTATCGTCGTGCGTGTTACTGGTACTGTATAAATCTCTATAAAGCTCTTCAGTCACCTGAACTATCTCATCCATATTAGTAACGATATTGCCGGCTTTGTCTCTTAACGCACACATCTGATTCTTGCCTATTCCTAGTTTCTTCTTCACTGGTTTTAGGCTTCCTCCGTTCCTGAGAGCCTGTTCAATTCTATCCATATTATAGCTCCTTATGTCCGCTGTCTTACGCTTGTTGATTAACTTAGAAAGTTCTGCCAGTTCTATTCTAGCTGTAGGGTTAGAGGCTTTCATACATTGGCGTTTCTTGATCAGATCTTTCGTCTCCTGCGATAGCTTACTGGTTTCCTGTTTAACGGCGTTACCACCGACTTCTATTGCGCACTGCTTAATGATGCCCATAAGATTGTCGTTCATTGCTTCAACACTATGGTCCTCTTCCTGGGTTAAAGCCGAATACCTGTTCTGTAGGTTGATCCGGAATTCCTCTAGTTTCCCTCTTACCGCTAACTCATTTATTGGCTTCTTATGTACCAGTTTCTTCCGTTCCCTCCTCAAGTCAAGGCTAATTCGAGTTCTTACCATCCTATGGTCACTGCAGCGCACCTTGCCAAGCACGTCTACAACATTGTATGATGCCCGGGTTCGCGCACAGTATGAAGTCGATTTCATTTCTAGTCTCACCATTCGGGCGCCTCCACGTCCACTTTCGGCTAACCCGCTTGCGGAAGAAGGTATTCATTATCCGCATATCATTCTCTTCTGCAAACTCTACTAATATCTCTCTTCTACTATTCCTAGAGCCTATGCCATATTCCCCCACTGACTTGTCTCCGGCCTCCTTCTTGCCTACCCTGGCATTGAAATCGCCCATCAGTGTACTGTATTTTGTTTTGACTTTACCCATCGCCGATTGCACGTCTTCATAGAAGCTTTCGACTTCCTGGTCATCATGACTAGATGTAGGGGCGTAGACCTGTACAACCTTCATTTTGTACCTCTTATTATGTTTCACAACAAGACATGCCACCCTCCCGTTAATGCTATAGAATTCCTGTATGTTACCAGCTATGTTCTTATAATCAGGAATCCGACTCCTAGTTCTCGTCTCTCTGCTAAGCCCCGGTAGCACAGGACGTGCCCGCTTTTTAGCACTGTATATGCTTCTTTTGGCCTCCTAACTTCGCTGAGCCCTATTATATCCCATTTACTGCCCTCTAATTCCTCCAATAGCACTGCTAGACTAGCCTCACTAGATAACGTTCTAGCGTTAAACGTTGCCAGGTTCCTATTCCAATGGCGGCCTGCCCGGAGCCAGGGATTCTTAGCACCCTCTGCAGCGTCGCAGGTCTGACCGCCGCCGTGGTCAGTTGCTTCACAGCTGCTGGGGACTGAGGGCCGGGGTTTGATTGTTGTGTTCATATAGGAGGTTGTGGCCATGTACTGTACCAGGGTGGCCAATCCTGCTCTGGTGAGAGATTGCGTTACCGGTTCTGGTCACCGGGAGCAGGCCGCACTCGAGGCCTGCTTGTGCAATTTTCTCAACACTCGTTTTTTTTTGTATTTTCCGGTGGAAAAATGTGCGGCCCGGGATTTGAATCACGGTCCTCTTGCACGGGAGGCGGATACTCTACCGTCCCCTCAGGAGTTAAATTAAAAATTAAATTATGGGATTTTACGTGACAAAACCACTTTCTCATTATGAGGCACGCCGTAGTGGAGGACTCCGGAAATTTTGACCACCTGGGGTTCTTTAACGTGCACCTAAATCTAAGTACACAGGTGTTTTCGCATTTCGCCCCCATCGAAATGCGGCCGCCGTGGCCGGGATACGATCCCGCGACCTCGTGCTCAGCAGTCTAACACCATAGCCACTGAGTAACCACGGTGGGTCCCGCAGGAGTTGTACGTCTCATTTAACCTACAGCGGTGCCCTATTTGATCAGTTAAGGTGGACCAATCTGAGCTCGGTTATACCGCACGGATGGCACTCGGCTAGAGAACCTGGTATTTATGACCTGCACATGTCTGGCCATACCTAATTGAAGATATATATCTTTCTTTTTTTATTTTAGGAGGGTGCCCGTACAGTGATAAAATGAAGGAAAATACATTAAAAAGAAAGAAAAAAAAAAGAAAAGAAAAGGGGGAAAAAGGGAACATAACAGGTGATTTGAACTCGTGGCCCTTGGATGTTGCCCGGAAAGGTAGCTCAGTCGGTTGGTTCGTCAGGCCCCAGGCTACTTTCAAGCGCCACAGCTCCTGCCTTGAGCCTCACACTTACGTTGAAAGGGACTGATGTTGTCCGCGATAGTCGGTTTTCGATAGTCGATAGTGGTTGGAAGGCATACTTTCTTGGAAAAATGGCCGCCCGAGGAGAAGAGCGAACTCGAGCGGCTTTAGAGACTAGGAAAACTGCCTTAAAATATTTAGACTTGAGGGAAAGCTTCGTTTACAAACTATAACATGGCAATCAGCACTCGAATACGACGAGAGAAATTATTGAGACGTGGACAATTCCCTTGAAATAAATATGGTTTGCGAGACATATGCTTGTAAGTATTGAACCTCTTAAAAGATGAGGGGGGAATATGCGCTCACCGAGAGGGCATCGTCCGCACGAGACCACCACCAGGCACCTTACTGAGACGTGGAGGGCTCTGCGGCCGGAACAAAGCCTCCCGTCTCCACCGGCCAAGAGGGGAAATCGCGCTTTCCGATCGCTCAAGGTTGTGCGGAATAGTTGATAGTGTGAAGTTGATAGTGTGCCAAGATTTCAGGGAAGGTGAGAAGTGAATCCCTGTACAGTCCTAAGTCGCCGCCCGTGAGTCCACCTGAACCGCCGCGTTGTGTACGACCTCGCGCACAGTCATGGGCCAACTCATTGGCGTTAACAACCTCAGAGTGCAGATTGATTCCCGTATGGGCCAGGAAACATTTGATGCTGTGAAAACCAGCAGCCCCCTCGCTGCTGAGGATGGCCGCCGCCTCCTTTGAGATCGAGCCGGAGGCGAAAGCTCGATCAGGCTGCAGACCTGGAGTCTTTAAAGATATTGGGACGCAGAAAGTCCTTCAGTGCTATAGCTATAGCAACCTGCTCGGCTACTGTTGCAGAAACCTTCCGCACGGATGCTGAGTTAATGAGAGTGCCGTTGGAGTCAACCGAAACTACGGCACAGTGATCAGAGCGCTCGTACTGGGCGGCGTCAACAAAACATGCCAGATTCGGAGTGGCCGCTGCCGCTTTTAACAGGGAACGAGCCCTGGCTACCCGTTGCCCTACATTGTATGAGGGTGGACGTTACGTGGCATGGGATCTACCTTGAACGAATCTCGGACCACGAGTGATAGGTTCCTGTTGCGCTCCGTGATTTCCTGGTGACCGCATCCAACGGATTCGAGGATGCGTCTCCCCGATCGCGATGATGATAGTCGTATTATTTGGGCCACTCGTTGAGCCTCGATCACCTCTGATAGGGTGTTGTGCATGCCTAGTTGCATGAGACGCGCGGCGCTGGTAGAGAGTGGTAAACCCAGCACGCGCTTGATGCCGTGCTACACGGCACATTTCGACGTTTCGACGGTCGCCGCATGGGACAGAAACGGCGCTGCTGTGCTTATTTCGCTTGCAACTTTTCACGTACACAGCCGCCGTTAACGGTAGGGTTTCTTTAACGGGGTATGTAATCTAATAAAATCACAGCGAGAAGGTTTTCTGTATGTTACCGCAAGACTTCTTTTCCAAGCATGGGGAAGTTGAAAGCTATGCTGACCACACTGCGCTTTTGCTTTCGTGCGTGGACAGCATCGGTCACGTTGTTAGGCAGGTGCGCTTGAAGTTGCGCTTCTGTGCTGTGTAATCGTGCGTGTGCGTGTGTTCGCGGTGAGCTCACCTTCTAGATGAGTGACAAAGGGAATGAACAAACGAAATGGCGGAACATTTCCCCGTACGGCATGGCGAAGCATTCGTGTAGAGGGTACAGGCGCTAGGTCCCCGCCCTTTCCCCCCCCCCCCCAAAAAAAAAAAAAAAGAAATCAAACTCCCATTACGGGGCGTATAAACCAATGCAAGATATAATAATGCGGAAATTTGTGAGTGAGCCAGTTACGACGATTTCATTAGTGTAGTTTTGTTTGCAGCTGTAGCTATCTGGGAACGAGAGTACTCCATCCTGTCGTAAGGGTAATCTGATTCCACACCTAAATTTGGACCTTTTCAACCACTTTTGAAAATGAAAAGCTGATACAATAAGTTCGCGTTGTCGTACAAGAATGTCTAATATTTGTACTGCGCTTTTACCTCATTGCACGCCTACGTCCTGGCTGGCTGGCGCCCATCGTCGGTGTTCTGTCGATGGACAAGCCAAGCGAACTCATCGAAGACAAAGGCTTATCTGCACATTGGAAGCCAGGAAAAACTGATGATAAGAAAAAGTATACTGCATTTCAATACTAATAAAAAGATCAGAAACCGCGTACACTGGTAGAAGGTCACGTGGAGGACATCTTATGCAGCTTCATGTTTATGGCGCGCGGGACGCCACAGGTCATTTTTCTCGACTTTTCTTGATGAATTAAATATATAAATCTACGTTAAATGAGAAAAGCATGGCTCGTTGTAGCCTCTATAATATGGAATTTTCTCATCAGATGTGTTATCTCGATTAATATTCTGAGCCGTTGTCTGTCCCTTTGAGTGGAACGCGGTAGCATTCAAAGATCTCTGACTGCTTCTCATGCTTCTCGCTGAGTGTCGCTTATGTAACCGGGAAATTTATCTGGAAGTGCTGATGGCGAACGCTATACACAAAGGCGAGTTTTCTTTTGGAAACGCGGCCTATTGTTTTGGCTGATCGCGGAGGTAACGCGCAGCGGTGCTATAAAATCACATCATTTTCACATTCCTGATATTGCTTGGCACGTTTATTATTTCATCTGATGAGAGTTGACATAAAATGCATGTGCTCTCGGTGTTTTGTTTCACGACATTAGTTTCTGCGCTGTCTTTCTAAATATTCCGAGGAATAACTTAGTCAGGAATGTAATACAAGGTATGGGTAACTTTAGTGATAGAATGGCGTGGCAATATAACCCACATATATATGCAGCGTGTTATATAGCAACAGGTAGCATTTACATATACCTAAACATGTAAGGAAATTTTCGCTCCTGGAGGCGCCGTCGCCGGATGCCGACGACGGAGTATCTGCGACGCAGGGCCCTTAACGCTATCGCGCTAAATAATGAAGCAGTACTTTCAAGAGTGCAATAAATTGTTACCATATTAGAAATGACGCATATGCCTCATTCTGTAATCATATTGCTGATACGGGTTTATATGGAACATGCGGGCTTTTATAGAGGAACCCATAAAATTATATAGGCTGTAGGAGAAAGGACATAATCGCCACGCGAGTATTTTCAATAGAGCGATTTTCCACTTGCGGCGTTCTGCGACTGTAGTCAGCTCGAAGTACAGCACCCTCGCGATTTCGACGAAAAATTTGCATTCCTTGGAGTTTATTATGTCTTGGAGAAATATACGTCACCCATTTTTCATGCATTCAAGTTCTTTATTAACCCGTGGTACTCTCACATGATGAACGGAATGCACGTATCAGTGGGACATACCATTTTTGACATCGAAGTAATCAGCACCGAAAGTAAAAAGAAGAAAATGCAAGCAAAATAAACCATGAAAATTTTCAGAACGAAATAAACCACAAAAGGTGCTAAACGTTTTTATGCAAAACGTCGAAGTATTCAGCGTCGAAAGTCAAAAGTAAATGCAAGCAATGAACCATGAATATTTTGAAAACAGAGTGAACCCCAAAAGTGGAAAACATTTTTAATTAGTAGAACGAGATCATGTGAGCGGTAAAGTTTTCCATACCTTCCATATTGAGCTGGGTTTGCGTGATCAGGTGCTCATTGTTGTCTGAAATTTTTGCATTTAAGCTTCTGGAAGTGTCTGACGGTAGACTGAAATGCTTTATTTAGCAATGTAAATTTTAAGAATATGGATGCAAGAGTTCGAGGGCGCTGTCGTGGGCAGCAAGCGGTCACACAATAGCCATAATGGGCACAACCGAGCGCAGTGTCAGAATAGATATGTGCCAGTGACAGCACCTAGATAAGGAGTAGGCAGAGCACAAACCTTACGCGGCCGGGATCGGCCCCGCGAACTCTTTCTCAGCTGTCCTTAGCCACAGTTCCATAGAGCTACGGCGGCAGGCCTTCATATGTGTCCACCCTAGCGTGAACGCAAGCGTTTTGCAGCCGCCTTTCTATGTCTCGAACGCGTTCGATAGCAATCTGCTAACCGCTAGCTTGGGTTTGCATGCAAAAAACTATGAAAGCCAATTTATCGTCTAGTTGGAGTAGATGAAATGCGTCTTCTTAGGCGGGCTGGATTCATATATCCCATTTTCATAATGGGTGAATGAAGCATGCGATTTATCGTTAGATCTGAGCTGGAAGAAAAACGGTTGATCGTCGGGAACGAGACGTTGGATAACCTTTCAAATTTTTCTAGTCAAGTATTCATCTTCATTAGGATTATCATGATGATCATGGCCTACACTATTATCACGAAATTGTAACCTAGCCAGTAGATTTAGTGGCACGTACCCAGTGCACAGGGCTAAGGAACACACCTTCTATGGGAGGCTACGATACTTGCTTTTACCTTTTGATGAAGAGGGACTTGAGCTATCTGTGAGCTGTGCCTCGATGACTCATCAATGGTGAAAACGGGAACTCTTTTACTTTAAACCGATCAGGACTGGATCCGTGCGTGGTGGAACCTTTACTCCAGTCATCTATTTTTTTAGCACCCCGAGTTGTCAATGCGTACTACTTTGAAATGCACAGCGCAATATTTTGTTGAGGTCGTTTTACAGTTCACGGAAGATGTAGATTTGAATTTAATGCGGTTAACTTTCTTAAAATGCTACATCATGAATTTACGTCGTCTGTATCTCTGTTTTTCGGATTGCCTGTCTTTCTGTGTAAGCGTTTGCCCACCAACATGGTATCACTGGGTTCACCATAGGCTAAGGGGTAGAGCATCAGCCTTCTGTGCTAACGAAAGGGGGTTCAAAACCAACCGCCGGATCAACTTGGGTTACTGCTTTATGCCGTTGAGTATGTGTCGCTATTCAATGAAGCTCTGTGACGCCATCTTGGGGCACTCGGTACGTGCCGCCCACCAGAAACGCGTTTAATGAATCATGCGTGATTTCGTTTGCCGCACTGGCTATTTTCGATTACAGAAACGAAAAATCCTTGTAAATTAATCTGGTGCTGGGCAGTATCGGGCCCGCGTCATGTATATTCTTGAAATATTTTCTAAAGGCATTTGCACACGCACTAGTCCCCAACTTGATGGCGGCGCCGCTAGATGCCGTAGCCAGTCCATTCTGGAGCTCGGGAGAGCATCTCCGGAGCACGCTTGCGTCATATATGTCGTGTTCAGCGTTGGTAATGCAGTGTGTCGCTGCATTGCTTCAATGGCAATCGTGAACACGTGGGAACTTATCTTGAGATGGGTTCTGAGGGAAATCTTCAATTCGGTATACATCGCTGAAACCGGTCTGCATGTAGACATTTAATAGTTCATGCCGTTGGGGAAACTGTTGAAAGAAAAATAAAAGAATTCGTCTTTGTACTATAACAGAGTCTGGAGAACAAACGTAGACATTTAGGTGCAACAATTAACAATTTGCAGATTTCTTCGTAGGAAAGGAGAAATACGTTAATATTGTTTCTTTGTACGCACAAAAGCCGAGTGCATTGAAGTGTGATAACCGCTTAGTGCGAAAATAATCAATATTCTGTAATCTATCGCGGGTCTTCTTTTTTTTTAATGAATGTTCGCTAAATGCCCAGAGCTGGACAAAACGCAGAAAAGGATACGGTAGGGGGAAGGGAAGTGGTCGTTGTGAGATAGCTTCGTGCCCTAACGAAACTTCATGCGTATGCCTACCGATTATTACACCGTGCTTTGATCAAATATAACAATGTGCGCAATATTCGTCGCTACAGCTCACTGACTTGTATGGTGAAAAGCAACGACACAATATTGTACCTACTAGGTAACACCTAAAACAGCTTCATGCTGTCACGGGAGGTATTTGCTTTTTAATTTGAAAGCATTATACGACTCATGATGCGAGCAATCTGGTGGCGCTCTCGGAGGTGGTCCAAAAAGTCACGTGGTAAAAGAGACGCTCTCGTACCACTGGTCGCCGTTCGTCGTCCACTCCTTCCAAAACTGGCCCTGATGCAGTTTATGATGCCAGCGTTCCCATACTGCCTCTCGCGCCACTGCTCACGCGTTCGTCGTTGTCTTCCACAGCTGGATCCGATGCCCTACATCATGCCAGCGTACCTATGCTGCTGCTCCCTCTGCTAGGCCGCTGACGTGACTAGCCCACTGCTAGTCGCTGCGGCGATTTCGGTGAGTTCTTTCATGCTCTCCAATGGATGTGGCACGTGTTGCGAGAAATCAAACAAAGCAACATAAAAACAAGACCATATACGCTTGTAAAACGATTCCTTATCCGGAAAACGTCTCAATGTGTTCGCATGCACTCAAGCAGGGAAACCAAAGTGCCCTTGACTTTTTTTTCTTGTTGCAGCTGACGCAACGTCCCATCTATTGGTCTGAAAGCGAGAACTGTTCCATCACCTGCACACGTCGATTCACGAAGCGTGTTCTGCAATGTATGTGTTGTGTACTGATATCGCGTGTCCAACTGACACTGAATTCTCATGAGTATCACTTATCAGCGACGCAAGCAGCAGTTGGCGGATCACATATTCATCACCCTATGAAAGGACACTGCATCATTAAATATTGTCTTCTGTTCCACCCTGGCGTCCACCTGATACACAACAATTCGCGACCAGACCACAAGCAGTGACAGACCACAAGCAGCGACTGGGTCTGTTTAACACGGACAAGACTGCCTGAAGCTGTGTCGTTCAGACTTCTCCGGTGGATTTTATGTTTGTCTGCGTATAACTGCAGCCTTCAGTACAGGCGAGGCCAAGACAACTCCTACGCCGATGCACTCGGTCGTCGGCCAGCTCCGGGAGACGAAGCCACCTGGGGACGTGCTCATGTTGGAAGCGTCCGAGTACGAACCACTGCATGCGGCGGCCATCATTGTGCTGATCAAGGACAGTCTTATCCACGGTAAAGGAATGGATCCTTAGTGGCTGGCCGTCAACACAACTGGACATCAAGTTCGCGCCTCATGAGGTGAGGAAGTCAGAGTTTTCGTTGCATCGTGATCGCATACTGTGCGGGAATTGCATTGTAATTCCTAACGCAGCAAGAGAAAGTGTGTCTTAACTCCTGCATGCAAATCACCCTGGGATGAGTGCCATGAAAGCGTCAGCTATAGGTCTGATGTGGTGGCCGAAAATGGCCCACGGAATTGAAGAGTTTGTACGGCACTGTCAGCCATGTCAGAGTAACCGGCAAAGCAATCCCAAGGTTCCAGTGCATTTTTGGATCAAGCTAGATCAACGTTGGAGTCGCCTACACATTGATTTCGCTGGGCCATTTAATGGAGAAGTAGACAATCATTGTAGACGCGTACAGCAACTGGGCTGAGGTCGAAGCCATGTCATCGATGAAGGCTACAGCTGTCGTAACCAGCTTAAGGAATATGTTTGCGACACATGGTGTTTCAGACGTCATCGTTTCAGATAACAGCACAGCATTCACTAGCTCGGAGTTGCAAGCGTTTTTAAAGTGTAATGTAGTGCGTGCTATTTTCACTGCACCTTATAATCCTGCCAGTAGTGGTAGGGCGGAGAGGATGGTAAAAGAAGTTAAAGAAGCTACAGAAAGTTTCGACGCAGTGTGAGATTTTGCGGTTACTGTTTAAACAGCACACGACGCCACATTTGGTCACGGGAACATCTCCCGCAGAATTATTGATCGGACGAAGGCTGAGGACAGCCTTGGACAGGCTTCATCCGGACCGGCAACACGCGCCTCAACTGCAACGGCAGGAGATGAAGAGGTTCGCTGTCGGTGACGCTGTCTATGTCAAAAGCTTTTGTCCAGGTCCAAGGTGAAAGGCGCTCAGGGTTGTGGCAGTCCCAGGCCCGGTATCGGACTTGGTCCAGCTGGACAACGGCGAGCGCCGTGACAGGCACCGAAACCAGTTGAGGAGTGCCTGGACGAGGTTCGAAACCGATGCAGTCACAAGTGCATGCTATCACGGCAGGCTTCCTCCTACAGCCAGACGGCCACAACAGCTGCCGGCTAGCACGGAAGCAACCACACGGGCAATTCCGAGCCAAGCTACATATGACCCGATCGAGCCGCGAAGATCAACACGCGTTAGACGGCCTGTCGCACGTTATGGCATTGATGACTAACCAGACATTTTGGAATTGTGTAACGAATCTTAGGAGAAAGGAGTGTTGTGTACTGATATCGCGTGTCACACCGACAATGCATCTTCATGGGTATCGCTTATCAGCCACGCAAGCAGCAGTCGGCGGATCACATGTTTATCACCCTATAAAAGGGCACTGCTTCATTAAACAATGTTGTCTGTTCCACCCTGGCGTCCGGCTGATACACAAGAGTATGCTTTTATCGCCTTATCTGAATGTGTCTTGAACCCCTTCACGAACAGTTGCCGTGGTACAGATGCGACGCAAAGACATGTTTCCATAAGCAGAAGTCGCGATCGGCGTAGAGCCGTTTCAGTTTCGATTTGGAGACAGCTATAGAGCCTATCATAATCGTCGGGGCCATTGTTGTCCACTTTATTGCGATAGCAATTACATGGACAGTTGAACCGCGGGCATAGCGTCGGAGCCGCCACCGTGTGGCCACGTTATTGCTACATATACGCTGCCCGCGCGTGCAAGGGTAGGTCTTCAAAGACGCGAGATAAGCGCAGAGCGTTTTGCTGCAAAAACGAAGAGGTGGACGCACCATCACAATGAGACTTCTGCATTCCGCTGCTGTACCACGCTGTGTGCTCGCAAACACTAGAGTTCGTGTGCTGTGCCGCCGATTGGTCTGAGTGCAACGGAGAGTAACTTTCAAGATATGGACGCTGAAGTTTGTCCTTGTTTGTCACTTCACGCAGGATCTGGAAGGCATTGCAGGCCGTTAAGTCGTTTTATAGTTAAAAATGTAGTTTCGTGCCCATATTAAGACGCTCTCAGATACGCCGCTCTAAATTAAATATGGCCTATTGTCGTATCTCCACCCTTACCGTTATCAAGGTCTTGAAGCGAATGCTGGTTTATATATTCAATAAGTAATAAATGAATATTTAATAAATTAAAGACGTACAACAAGATGAGAGTAAAGAATATTCGAAACTAGGTAGCGATGAAGTTGGAATTGCATTGAAAGCCATGGCACGGAGAAATGCGGCAGGAGAAGTTGGGATAACAGTCGATTTATTCAAAATGAAGAAGATATCATGCTTAAAATGCTTGCGGCCTCTTATACACAACACCTTATGACATTAAGTATATCAGACAATTGGAAGAATGCCACCATGATACCAAGCCATAAGAAGGAAGAGAATAAAAAATGAAGAATTACGGGGTAATGACCTTGCCTTCAGTACTGTATAAAGCATAAAAACTATGCTTTTCAATTAAATCAGCACCGCACTTGACTTCAGTGAACCAATAGAACTGGCTGACTTCAGGACGGAATATTCTACAATGAATCGCATCCATGTCATCAATCAGGTAACCTAGAAATCGGCGGAGTGCAATCCAGTTCAGTATATGGATTTCATACATTGTGAAATGGCATTTGAATAGGTAGACATATCAGCAGTCATAGAGGTATGGTGTGATCAAGGAGTATAGCAGTCATACGTGAATACCACGGGAAATATCTGCAAAGATTCCATATCTACCTTGGTTCTCCACAAAAAAGTAGGAAGTTACCTACCAATAAATTCGTTAGCCAAGGGGACGAAATCTCACGAATGCTATTCAGTGCTTAGAAGAACTGTTCAAGCTATTACTGTGGGAAGTCTTAGAAGTGAGTATCAACGGTGAATATCTCAGCAACCTTCGGTTGGTAGATCATAATGTCCTGTTCAGAAACACTGGAGACGAATTACAACAAATGATTGGGGACCTTAACACAGAAAGTGTAAGAGTGGGGATCAAGATTAATATGCAGAAGGCAAAGATAATGTTCTATAGCCTGGCGTTGGAAAAACAGTTCAGGAATGCCAGTCAGCCTCTAGAATCGGTACAGGAGTAAGTTTTTCTAGTCCAAAAACTCACAGGCTACCCTGGTAATGAGAAGTAAATTGCACAAGAATAAAAAGGCGTTGACGTGCATAGGCAGACATTAACAAATCCTGACTGGCAGTTTATTACGGTTGTCGAAAACAAAAGTGTGCAATCATTGCATTCTATCAGCGCTAATATATAGCCCAGAAACTTGGAGGACAACAGGGAAGCTCGAGAACGCCTACGGGACCGCGCCAACAGCGACCGAACGAAAACTCTTAGGTGTAACGTTGAAGGGCCCCTCACCAGGTCTGCCCATGTTGAGCTGACAAGCGCACAGCATAGAATGCGCGCCAACGATCGTGTTTGCAAAGAATTA
Organism: Dermacentor andersoni; assembly: GCF_023375885.2. Classification (NCBI taxonomy): domain Eukaryota; kingdom Metazoa; phylum Arthropoda; class Arachnida; order Ixodida; family Ixodidae; genus Dermacentor; species Dermacentor andersoni. The sequence goes on along the minus strand of NC_092816.1, from coordinate 115,048,955 downwards.
CATCGCTACGCGCCGTGGAAAGGTCTCAAATTTAAATCCGAACGCAGTTTTGCTTTCTAGCGGCCGCTGCACTCCAAGCAAGGCGGTGACGTACTCGCGTTCCTGCGCCTACGTACTCCGGTCCGCAGTGTGGCGTCAATCGAGGTCACACGTCACTTCGAGAATTATTCAAGGCACCATCTGTAATTTGTGTGGTTTATCTGTTGCTTGAATTGGTGAATGAAAGTTTAGAGAAAGAATGAAACCCAACTGGAATGTCTGCGTGTTGTTTTTTGTTTGCACTTCAGACAGAAGCAAGAGAAATGTACTTGCACTTCGTCTGCTTGTTCGCACGGTCGTGCAGTCACGTACGCAGGTACCGAAACTATGCCATTTTTTACCGTGTTCCAGCACGTGACCATGTTCCGCGATCCGATTGTTCTACCTCAGTATTCATATAGCACTGAGTTATACCACTAGTGATGCGTCCTTGCGCACAGCGCGCAAAATCGTGCGCTACGCGAGCGAGACAGCAGCTTGCGCGCGACACCGTCAGCGGAAGTTTGTAGCGCCGAAAGAAGGGAGGAGGAAAAAACAGAGAAGGCGGGGCCTGTGACGTATGCGTCACGCAATTCTTGAGATCCGGTATGGGTGAACGCAGGGAAGGAATTTCACTTGCGGACGTAACACGGACCGAGTGGAGAGAGTGTCTCGTCAGGCATTGGAGCCCGCCTGCTGAAATCATTTGTTCGCTGCAATGAAATATTTATATTTCCGCTATTATTGAGCCGATTTAAACACTATTTGCGGCAGAACGCTCCATAGAGGACATGTAACAACTTCCTGCGTACAACCAAAATTTTCTATGGAGCGTGGTGAGGGGCCCTTTATGAAACAGTGAGAGAGCGGTGTGGATCAGAGAGCAAACGGAGAAAGCCGACATCCTACTTAACATGAAGCAGAAATGCAGTTGAGCAAGCCATGTGTTGCGTACGGTGGTTAACCGGTGTGCCATTAAAGTTACAGAATGGATACCAAGGAAGGGAAGTGCAGTCATTTCCTTTGTTTTGTTGTCATTTGACCCACCCTGCCTGGACCTGTACAAGGTTTGCAGTATTGAATAAAGAAAGAAAGAAAGAAATTACGTCAGAAAATTTGGTGGCGCGATGAAATTAGAAAATTTGCGGGCGCAAGCTGGAATCACCTAGCGCAAGACAGGGGTAATTAAATATTAGAGGGCGAGGCCTTCGCCCTGCAGTGGATCTTTATATAGGCTGCTGCAGCTGATGATGAAATGAAGCGACAGAAGCGTTGACGCATAACCAGCCTAGCTCAGCATAGCTGACCAGTGTTGCTCCCGCCAATTCCTTGATGCTTGACGTACTGCATGATCCACGTGCTTTCTAGACGTGCGTACAAGAGGACTGGCACCTGCGTTGGTTGCGGGATCAGTTGCAACCACCGCCGGGCACTCGCTGGTCCTCCATTGATCCTATGTGTCCCCGGCCTGGCGTTCGGCATTCTTCAGGGGTGATACGCTTGGGAAAGAAGCCTGCGCCCTAAATTCTCGTCGATACCCTCACGACCACAGAGAAAGTTATGTTTGGGTCGCTCCCATGGCCGCCCTTTCCTATGTGGCGTCCAAAATGCACCTATTGCGGTGGAGACGCCTTCGGGTCAGACCAAACAACCCTTCTCAAGCCTTTAGGTCCTATAACGGCCGAGCACGAGGCTGAAAGCGCGCTTCTACCTATTTTACCGGAAGGCACCCAGCAGCAGCACTTGCTTATGCCAGCCGTGGCGGATGCTCTTCAACAATGCCCTCTCTGGTTCGAAAATCAGGCGCCTAAAGACAACCCTTAAGTCTTTGTTGGACCCATATTCAAGCTGTGTACCCCCACGAGAGGCAAGCATTATAAAAAGCAATGAGTTTCCGACGGCATGGGGTTTTGAATTTTTTGCCTCCCGCTAACGCGGTGGAGGCTCTACCGTTAGGCCGCAGCTGCCGTTAAGGACTAGCCTGTGTGGTGAACAATTTCTGTCGCGCCGCCAAATCCACGGCGAATAGGTTGATAGGCTTCAACGCGTGGACGCGCCTTCGACTCATGTGCGCCGCTTGAAACCGTCTTTTGCTCGCCTTATGGTGCTTAAGCGAGGTGATAAGCGTCATAGGCGTGCATGGTCTTTGCGCTCTGGTTCTGCGCCGCTGAACTCTTTTAGGAGTTCTTCCAGGATTTTGTCGAATATTTCTATTTCCTCGGAACTTCCTTCCTTCATGTGTTCGATTTAAAAAAACATTCAAGAACTTTTTGATCTTTGTCCAGGGATTTTTTATTTTCAAAATGATTGTGCGAATAGCGGCAACCATTATATCTTTCGCTAGATCTAGATGAAACTACAAACACAACTCCAACATCTCTGCCTTTCGCAACCTTTCCAACTCGAAGCGCATTGATTTGGATGTTGTTCAAAACTTTCGCGAGCACCAGGTGCCTTGTTGCCGTAACCGCTGCTCAAAGGCGTCCTAGTGCGTCATCAAGCCGTGTCAAGTGGGAATTCGTTTTCTTTTGCGCTTTGTTCGCTTTTTGTTTGCCTGCTCGCGCTCTTGCCTCTCACGTACTCGCTCTTCTGCCTGTCTTTTTTCCCTCTCTCGAATGATCTCTAGGCATTCTGAAACGTCAACATCGCCGGCCTTCGACGCGTTAATGCTGTTGACGAGCTGTTTTCTTTGGAGTGAAGCGCGGATATGCAGACGCAACTCCTTCGCAAGCTCCAACAAGTACGGTTTACGCAACTAATTCCAATTCGTGGTTGAGTTAAGTGCTGCTTCCTCAACTGTACCCACTACTGCCTTGACGCTCACACACAGTAGGCGACGACGATAGCTTTTCCCAGCCTTCGTACCTACACTGAGCAAAGCCTGGTAAAGCTCAATAAAAATTCTCGCACTTTCTTAACCTCGCAGAGAACAAACCATCGCAGACCATTCCGATGCCCCTGGCAACTCATGCAGACAACCAGTAATGACGCATCGCACCACTGGCACCAATAGTTAAAGATGGGCCGCAAATGATGAAGAACGGGCCACTAACAGCACTTTGCAAAGACTTACGAGTCCCGAACAGTCCAGGCAAAGGACATTGCGGCTCAGCAACCATGCAAATAAACGTTCATTGTCCATCGTTACGTCGCCGCTGTGCCCTCTGCGTGTACGCGGAAGCGGAGATTTCTAGAACCAGAAATCGCAACACCCACTCAGCTATATAAAAAAAAAAAACGCGCCAATCAACTTAAATACTATAGGCACATGTTGAAATTTAAGAATTGTAGCCGGTGGGTTTCCAAGGCGTATCAATTTGAAATGAATCTCAAGCATTCCGCAAATTTTGAGACATCGTTGGACAAAGTTCGGGACCAACCACGTGAGTGTACCAGTTATTTTTTTCCTTCAATGAATCAAAAAAATGTCTTTGTGACAAAATTAAGTGGAAAAACAGTCCATTCTTTCGGAGAGTTCGATAACACATATCTCCAAACTGGTGTCATAGTCTAAATTTATTCCAAGTAGATAGGCCTTGCAAACTCGCCGACCACAATTCGTAACTTGTAATATTTTAGTTTTTCGTTAAGAAGTTAGTGACCTTATTTAAGCGAGTATGTGTTTGGATTTCTCGTGTGAGTAATATGCGCCTCCGAGTAATACAGCGGAAAGACTAAAATTACTTGTCCTCTAAAGGCGATTGTAGAAAACTCCGGATAACTGAAAAATGATCACCCCGTATACCCATAGTCTTGAGTAGCTAAGGTTACAGTGGTGGGAACTTATGCCTTTGAACACATCAACAAATTCATGAATTAAAATAGCCTGAGCACGTTAAATTTGGATCGCGTAGAATAAATGACAGTCATATCGCAGCAGAGAATCAAATCAACGCATTCAAAACGACACAGTAATTAAAAGTATGCTAGTGTCTATTGTATGCGCCATACGCTGTAATGTGGATTTAAGGATGAGCTGCGCCAGCAGATATGACTTATGCAAATTCTAGTACATGATTCCCACGCACTGAGAAGAAGAAATCAAAGGTGAAAAGTTTGATTAGGCAAAAGAAATACAGTAGAATGTATCAGAATGAAGCAAAACCGAAAGACAGCTAATTCAGTTTAGCTAAAGATAAGTAAGCCGGAGAGTACGCGAAAATAACAAAAGAAGCTACGTGTTCCTTAATCAGCCCACACGTATCAGATGTACTACAGTTCTTGCGATGGCGTTTTGAACATCGACGTCGGTGAGGTTCGCTCAGGAGAGCCAGCACATTCATTTAGGGTACAGGCGAGGGGAGTGGATGGTGCCGCTGAAGTTTCGGTCAGGTTACCGCGTTTCGAGCTTCCTTTTCTCTTGCGTTGATTGCGCGGCTTGGGTGATTTGAGTATCTTCTCCGACTCCATGGTGGGACTCAAAGATGCTATAAGTGCTTCCTTGCGCTGGCTTTCACTCAGAACTGCGCGGTCTTCGGCAGGCTTCTCCTCGACAAATACTTCGGGAAGACACTGGACCGATAATGCGCTTGCAAATGCCAGCCCAGTTGTGATGGCCGCAACAACCAACAGCTGTTGTTCGTGCAAGGATCCTTGGATGTATGCAGCCAGAATGACGCCAAGCCGGCCGACGGAGTACGATAGGCATAGTCCCACGGATCGAATCTTAGTGGGGAACACCTCCGCGGTGTACGCGTAATTCAGGCATATGGCAATCGCCGCTGCGCTGGACATCATTATACGCGGCAGAGGAAGTGCGACGGCCAAGCGCGGGTGACAGAGTAGCATCTGCAGTGCGCTTGAGGCGCCGAGGAGAGCAATTACGCCTGATAGTGTCACACGGTGGCCTCGTTGCCTGATGCCATAGAAGGCTGTGATGAGAATGAGCCCTCTCAGTATAAACGATGCCAACAACCACAGTTCTTCGAGCGTGGCTCCCAAGCCTGAGGCACGAAATGCAAAGTTCAAGCTAAACCACGTCACGATTGCAGACAATGCGCGCCGGCGAAGGGAAGCCGAACGGACTATGCTCGTGGTGTTGGCAGTCACCGACGTGATGCTGGCCTCTCGCTTCATGAGCTGCTGCTTGAAAGCTTTGAATGTTGCGGTGGCCTTGTGAGCGTCTATGCCGTTAAACCGGGCTGCGCGGAGTATGGTGAATTCAGCTGCGCGAAGCCTCCACGTGGCAATCTGCCAAACAGGGGATTCGTCCAGGTAGCAGCACCAAGAGGCCATTATTGCCGTGACAGTGACGAAGAGCGCTTGTGAGAGCAACCACGTCGGCTTAAGCGTCGAAAGCCCGTGCACCAGCGGAGGCGTCACAAGCATGGCGATGCCGCCGGCTGCCAAGATGTACGGAGCCCGGTGCTGGTTCCCGGTCACTTCGTAGAGCACAGTCAAGGCCATCAGCATGGTCGCGCTTCCCATGGCACGTGTGACAAAGCGCGAGAGGATGAACACGCCCACGGTGGACGACTGCGTGGTCACCAGGCTGCCGAGCAACATGGAGACGGCACACGCCGATAAGACCGGTCTGCGACCAATGCGGTCTGCTGCGATTCCGGCGATCGGAACGAATAGCATGGGGGCCACTGCGAGCGTGTATTTCGAAGTGGAGTAGAGCCAGCTGTGGCTGCACACCATGTTCCACATGCTGACGATACTTTCGCCGTCTTTCTCGGTGTCATAGTCCCACGCTTTGCACGGCACTATGCTACGCTCTTGCTGCTTGTCTTCCTGGAAAAGGAGTGAAAACAAAGCGTCCATCGACATCACAAACCACAATATGAACCGCAATGCGATGAGTTTGTAAGCAGTTGCTATTTCACGTTCGAAGTCCTCGCAATCGGAATAAAATTGTTTCGACATAAATATTGATCACTGAGTAACGCAGAGCCTCCCTCCGTGCATCCGCCTAGCCTCTTCATTTAGCGCGAATTCCGTAAGAATCATAATATCTCTAAACATGACGCCCCCGCGTCCAAAGAAATTTAAGTGATGCCCTTGTATGCGGCAATTAACATCCCGTCTGTCTACTTTTCGTCTTGCTCCGTTACGTCTTTGAGGATGGAAGTATACAGCGAGCCGGATCAGCCGACGACATAGGTGAGAGTCAAAGGGGAAGAATTCTTGCCTTGGCCCTCTGCTGTTCGTGTTTTTCCAGTTCCATTTAGGTGCACGTTAAAGAACCCCAGGTGGTCGAAATTTCCGGAGTCCTCCACTACGGCATGTCTCATAATTAGAAAGTGGTTTTGGCACGCTAAACCCCATAATTTCTTTTTTATAAGCGATATGTTATGCAAAGAGGTGAGGCGTGCAGACAGGACACAAGAGAAGAGGAGAACACGAACGCCGACTATCAACTGAAGGGAGCACTGACGCGAAAAGAAGAAAGAAGACACAAGGCTTATCTGCGCAAGCTCTGGAATGGTATCACCACGTGCCGGTCGGGTACATGTGCAGGTCTACGCGAGAGATAGCTGTTAAGGCACTTAATCTCTTCCTTAGGTATAGCAATCGAAGGCTGACTCACGCACGCACTTCCACCATTATAGATATGCCGTGCCTCTACCTTAAGACGCGTATCTTCGTTCTTGTTTCTTTACAATATCGCGCATTCATCTTACGCTGATGTGCAGTTACAATCTTGGCAATGTAGGGAAAGATTACAAGGCGATCCACCGGTTAATGACCTTTTATGTTCCATTAGCCTCTGATCGATACACCGCCCCGTTTGCGTTGCGTAGAACTGGCCACAGCTAAAACTTTATAAACCACACCCATGCGACAGTCAGTAAAACTGTTGTTCTTGTTCACAGGACAAATATCTGTTCTTTTTTGCATTTTACCTGCTCCTTTTTTCTCTGCACGGCAGCTCATCTTGCCTAGCTTATTGGGAGCAGTGAAAGCAACGTTAACATCATATCTACTTGCAACTTTTTTAAGCCTGTGTGATACTGAATGAATGCACAGGATATCCACTACTCTTTTTTGCCATTACTGCTTTCTGTAATCACGGCCGTCCCCCTCGAAACCATTCCAGAGCTCGCGCAGTTCAGTTTTATGTCTTCTTTCTTCTTTTCGCCTCAGTGCTCCCTTCAGTTGAGAGTCGGCGTTTGTGTTGTCCACTTCTCTTTTCTTGTGTGCTGTCTGGACGCCTCACCTTTTTGCATAATGAATCCTTACCAACAAGCTCAGCTTTCTGTCTAAAGCGATCGTTAACCTAACGGGTAGAATATCAGGATCCTGTGCTCGGTTTCAGAGATTCAACCCAAATGATCAGACAATCGAATTTTCTATTGAAAGAATTAGGGAAGGCAGGAACCTACCTATATAATAAGAAGTGCCTAGATTGAGGCGAAGAAGACTTCACATCAAAAAAACAAAGAGAACTGGTAGGCAACTTAGAATAATACCCGTGTCACACGGGCGTTTGGAAGGCCTTCGAACCGATAGTCAGTTGACTTAAAGGTCAAGTTCGAGCTGCTACACGGGCGGTTTCGAAGGCCGCCGAGTCAATAGTCTATCGAGTCAACGGAGCACCCTGCAACTCTATCGAAATCTCGATGGCCTTTGAGCAACGGAAGCGGAAACAGCGCGAACATGTCCTCTCGTTCACAGTGTGCTCGTACTCACGGTTAGAAAGAACAAATCAAACCAAATGCTCTAAAAATACCATATATGAGTGTCATTCATTATTCTATAAAGTGTTTTTGCCACTTGACATGTGCGAACACACACCGAAACGGCAGCCGCATCGAGCGGCGCAAACGTTGCCGCAGTTTCGCTACTCAACAACTTAAAAACTAAACATATATGTATGGCAATGTATAAACAAACATAAATTAAAATATAGTATATTTAAATGGTTTCAATGTTGTTTACCTTTTCGTGACATGAAAATAAAGATCCAGAGCGCCACACAATTTTGCGAGAAACGCCTGAACCACTCAACGGCCTTTCAAAAGTGCCGTGTAGCAGCGCGACAACTCCTTTGAGTCGATAGAGTTGTGGCGTTTCAAAGGCCGTTGACTGGAAGGCTTTCCAAATGTGCCCGTGTGACACAGGTATTAGCTGTCTCTTAGTGGAACTCGCACCTCGGCGTTGGTATTCGTTAGGTTAAGCAAGCGAGCGTCTTTTCCCTGGCACAATATGCGGGAGAGGAGAGATGGAGGGCGAGGAGAGAGGGGAGCACGCGCCACCTGGTGGGGCGTAGCCCCATAGCGAGCAGCGCGCGAAGTGTACATAACGTGCCCTCTCCGCTGCGGACGTCACAGCATTAACCAGCGCGCGCGCGAAGCTGCTGTGAGCAAGTGAGAGAGCGGGCGAGCAGGTGAGCGCCGGGAGAGGAGAAACGAGGGAGGAGGAAATGACGTCACATTCGCTCTGCTATGCAGACGTTCAGTGTATGCTAGACAACTGCTTCCCATTAATAAGCCTGATAAATATCGTGTCACTTTCCTGTGTGTGACGTCACTAGTGACGTCACTACTTTGGCTTTTTACTTCCTCGTTTTCAGGAATTTCTCCAAGGTCGTGCTCAAGGGGCGCGTTTCGAAAGTCTATGATTCTGCGCTTTGGTGTGCGGTAATCTGTGATCTCTAATTAATTCTAATTATTCCGGACACTTCGGTAACTCAGCTTGTAATTAAAATTGTGCTACGTTACCATATCTACAATGAATGCAATGAATTTTGTACTGTGGCATTGTTTCAATTTTTTTCTTATTTATATTGAATTTCGTTCACTGTAGTCTCAGGTAAACAGGAAGGGCTGCGCAAGAAACAAGAGGGTCAGTGGATGCTCGTGCCAGTAACAAAAGAGAGGGCAGCAGAGTCCAGTGATTTCTGCCGGTCAGAACTCATTTACTGTGTGAGCAGCGTTGCCTCATGGTGAACATCATCATGTTGTTTTTGTTGCCTGTATTTTCGTGAATCAAATGCGTTTATTCACTCTGAGACAGTGGATAGTAGACAAGCAGTTCAGGGCACGTGATCGGCGGGGAGGGGGGGGAAGGTTGACCACCGTAATAAACGTATTTATTTAAAGTATGATTTGTAAAAAAACCTATTATATTGTTTCAAAAAATGAATAAAATTGTGTGATAGCACAGGAAGATTAGTGTGAACTTCGTAAAAGGTTCCGCTTTTTCTTCTTTGTGATGTATATAAATTCATCCTTGTATGACATACCTGTCGAATGTGTAGAATTAGACACATGCTGTAGAATTCAAATTATGTAGATAGACTAACTTGAGTACCCTCAGACTCGCTCTGTCTAAGTAGATTAAAGTTGTTTGTTAAACTTTATAGGGTTGTGGAGCCTCCTTCCGGCAGCTGGATAGCCAAAGTCCTACGCTGAAAATGTTTTTATTGTTAGAGGCAATTAAACATTTTACTATTTGAATATATTTTATTGTGATCATTTTGGTGGGCATGGTGTTTATTTTCAGGTTTTGTATGTGTTTCAATATGACGTGACATTTCGAGGACTTGTGTCAAACAGTCACATTTGTTGTTTTGTTGCCATCATTCAGTATAACAACGTGTAAGCACATGTGTGCCTCTAGATGATTGCAGCATGGAATTTCAAATTAGCTTCAAATTTAATCTTTCCTCGAGTTGTAGCCTCTTAGCATTCTTGCCGTGTACGTTTAACCGAACACATGCCGAACAAGCTCGGCGCGCAGGAAAGAAGAAACTATTGCAGAAGCAGTCGATAGCATGGATACGCATTTCCTTATCGCGAAAAGCCATCGCACCATCTGTCGTCATCCTGACGTGCCGCGAGAAGGTAGTAAGCTAACCAGAATGTGAAGCTTTGCGTAGAGCTTATTTTAGGCTGATTTCGAAAATTGTTCGTGTTTTACGGGATACATCACACTCGTTGCATTACCTCATAGAGAGTGTTAAGCAAGAAGGCATGGCAATGTAGCAGCCGTGGTAAAGCTGGGTCAGGTAGGACGAAATGCACGAGGGTCACGACGGACGTTAGCTCACCGGTAGAGGGGGCTCGTATACGGTGCACTTGCTGAAGCTGCCGTCGGCCAGCACGGGAATTGCGACGTTCTTCCAGCCCTGGACACCGAGGTAACGCAGGTCGTCGGGCGGCTGGCACCAGTGGTCCACGGGACGGCCGATGAGGTAGTAGTCTAACGAGTGCAGCAGCGCCACAGAGATGGCGACGAAGGCGCTGAACAGGACTATCTGCTGGAACCGCCCGTGGCCAAGGATGATGTAGACGTTCTCCTGGATCAAGGCTCGCGTGTCCGCGCTTGCGAAGCCTTCCAGGAGAGTAGTGCTCCCCGACCTGGGACTCGCTGGTTCAGGCGCCTCCTCTTTCGCCGGCATGACACTGATCGAGCGGCACGAACTGTTCTTCCAGCAGGCAAAGATTCGCAACTGCTTGATGAATGGTGTAGAAGAAGTTGATGATGGCCTCATAAAATGGCTCATACCCACACTGGGGTATTGGCCAACCATTCTATACTGAAACATTTACTTAATGCTTTCAAGTATTGCAAATTAGAATTTAGATAAAGAAGAAAAAAGGAACATACAGAAAGAAAGCAACGTAAAAAAGAACGACAATAAAAATCATGAGCCATTCCCCTCTGTGAGGGTGGTTGATCAGCAAAGATTTCCCGCACAAGACACGGAGGTGACAGATAAATTTGAACAAAGGTACGAACTAATTTATTGTCTAGCTGGGTGGTCGTTATGACGTAAGGTGTGCACACCCATTGATTGTCTTGATCGGTGGCCATTATTTCACTTGCAACTGCAATCACATTGTTCATAATGTCAAATCGATGCACATACGCCGCTGGGTGGTCGGTTGGGCCGGATCGGTGTGGCGTCACAAAAGCTAATTCTGCGACATGGAACGCGTAAACCATTCCCTCTTCGGTACCGACGTATCCACATTGATATCACCGACAACGAAAACAGGGGTGGTATAATCGCTGCTAATTCATGCAAAGTGAGCAGCCATGAACCTTACGGGACTATGAGTAATTGTATTTTTGCTTTCTTACGGGCGTATGAGCAATGGCTCATGGGTTACGAGCCATACATGATGACAGTTTTCGATGTGCTGTTCTGTATGTTGTATGCGTGATTAGAAAGAATTTAAGTACTGTTCGCTTCAGTTTGCTGAATGCTTGTAGCCTCTGCCATACAGGGCTATGAAGCATTGCATATTTTCTTGTTTACGGGAGCACGAATGCTTAAGGGGGTATGAGCCATTGATGATGATAGTTTTTATTCATGGAGAAAAAGTGCATGGATTTCTAGCTATATATAGCTTCGCTGTAAAACCTTATTCGTTTAGTTGATTGCATAAATTTAAATCTGCAGACTTGGAGTGCCATCTGACACTGGCAAAACATGCCGAGCTCCAGTGGGGCTATACTAGTCCAGGTGCAACCAAATTAGCAAATCCCACTAAGTTTTAACAAAAAACACTCCCTCTCCAGAATAGGAATCGGCTTCGCTGGTCCAGTATTCGGCCACTACCTACCTCATTAAACCATCAATCAACGCATGGCCTTCAGTCCCCAGCAGTTACGGAGCACCTAACCAAGGCAGTGGTAAGACCTGCAACGAAGCAGAGAGTGTTAAGAATCTCTGTACCCGGACGGGCCACCACTGTAAACTGAACATTTCTCTGCTGGCTCTTCGGTGACATACGTCATAGTGGCATGGAGAGCTGCTACTTCTGCCCTTGTAGACGTAGTCGTGTGTGACCATTTGAATCTAACTCTGAGCTGCTTAGCTGGAACGACGAATGCGGCAGTTGATCTGGTAGGTGAGGTTGAAACTTCGGTATATATACGGGGCCAGCGTTTCCAGGTAAGATTTAGGGCTACATAAGCTGCACTCCGCGCGAAGCGCGAGAAGCATTGAGAAGTCTTTGAATCCTATCGCATTCCACTCTTAAAGCCGAAGTTTAAGCGTCCTCCATTTTCTTTCTTTCTAATATAGCATAAAAGGTTAAAGAGATATCACACTGTTAATGATCTTCTAGCTTCTCTTCTTTGAGAATCTAGACAGTTTCGGCCGAAAGGCTAAGCATTGACATTGATGGCTAGGTGTAGCGTTCCTTTTGAACTTCAAGGACGATGTTCTAACTTCACTCGAGGGTACCATGTCCGCGTGATGTTATTCGCGAGGGCACTGCTAGTGGGCAGAAGAAACAGCGCTCTTGCAGCCCCAGGCGCCTCACAATGGTGGCGTGTGAGGAGCGCCATCAGAGGGGTTGCAGACATCGCACCTCATGGCCCCCTAAATGAGAGCGATGGGAACCGGTTGGCGTTAATAAGTGCCCAATGAAAAATTGCATACCGTTACTTGGATGATATCGTATGTATGCGTTCATTATACGGCTGGTGCAGTAATAGGAGCGTAAATTGCTTCAGAGCCGACGATGGATGAGTGGACTTTTTTGTAATTCCAGGAATAGTAAAATTCACTTGAGGTAGTCGCAGGCACCAATATAGCTGGGGCATTGTATAAACCGAATGACATTACTTTGGAGCTTTAGATGCCGTTAGGTGTATCAAAGGCGGTCTTCTCACGGTTCATGTCGTCAACCGCAATCGAAGAAAAATTTTTTGCACTGAGGAGGCCGTCAAGTGCGTGATGTATCCGTGGCAGGGGGTACACGTCTTTCTTGGTTACCTTGTTAAGGTTCCGGCAGTCTGCACAGAAGCGCCAACTGTTATCCTTCTTTCTAACAAGCACGACAGGGGAAGCTCAAGGACTTGAAAAAGGTTCAGTGATTTCTCGGGAAAGCATCTTGTCAACATCTTTCGGTACGACTTAGGGCTAATTGGAGTATACACGATAGGGTTGTCGGTGTATGGGGCTTGCATTGCTAGCCTTTACGCGATGCTTCACATCGGATGTCTGGCGCAGTATTCGGTCAGTAAGATCAAATATGTCCCAGTACGATGCGAGAAGGCAACGGAGCGCGTTCACCTGGGGATCCGGAAAGTCAGAGGCCATAATTTTTGTAACGCTTTCTAACACAGTTGCATGATCCGTATAGGGACTGGTAGGCAACAGTGGATTAGAAGTCAAAGCTTAATTATCGCAGTCGCAGGCTGGTGCAATAGCTACAAAAGAGACACCCTAAGAGAGTACTTGAGGACACAGGCTGAAATTTACAAGTGGGAGACACGCAGTACTTTTCTTTATATGGATGACCGCGTGTGAGAACGTGACGTTGTGCGAACAGAGAGTGTCAGAGTTGTGCGGCACGATATATTCATCGTCGGCCACTGGTGGATCGGGAATGATGTCTATGAAAGTCACAGCAAGATGGGGCAGGTGAATGCATTCAGCAGAGCATAGTCGACTAGACTTCGCATCAGAAGGATCAACGTAATGGTAGGGCCGCCAGAACAGTCAATAAGAGTCGAACGGCGGGTAGAAAGTCGAGTAACAAAATGATTTCATGTGGGCACTGTTACAAAACATAAAACAAAACAAAATATGGTATGCAGTGAGATGTAACACGGGCAGTGTACATCGCAGTAACAAGAGGAGTTGCATCGTCAGCTACGCGGACTGCAGTCATCGGAGCGGGTGTGAGGACTCTGTTAATACGAGCACGGAGTGTGGAGCTCATGACTGATATGGGGGCGCCGGTGTCAATGACAGCTCTTACAGTTGTACCGTGCACGTCTATATTGATGAGGTTGGGATGACCAGGTAGCGTGCACAGAAAAATTTCTGGTCGGGTCGTCATGGAAGGTTCACTTCTCAGAGCTGCGCCTGTTTTCCGAGGAGCGGTGGGGATAAAAGCGACGGCGCTTGGGCCACCGCGACTGGCGTCGTGATGGCGACAGTAAGAGGCTCTGTCGCGGAAGCAACGTGAGTGGAGCAGGATCATCTTCAACGTGCGTTGGCATTCGAGCACTGTCAGCCGGACGTCAAAGGTTGGTTAGTTTTTGCCAACAACGATTTGGATGAGGGAAAGTGTTCTTTGAGAATCAGTGGGGACACGCACATGGAATTGAACAGGCGAGGCAGCTTCAATCTCCCGTCGGACAATACGCACTCTATTATCTGGTGCCACAGGAACGGTTGTTAGGCGGATGTACAAGCACGTAAATGTCGAAGGCGGGTTGGGGAGGCGCGAAAACTGGTGCGCAACACGACGTTTCGCTTCTTCAAAGCACCCGTATTCATTCATGACGTTGTCAACTATGGAGTAGTCCTTAAAGATGAGAATGGCAAACGCGTCGTCTGCTATACCCTTGGGGATGTGGGCGACCTTTTCAGCTTCCAGCATATTTTCATCAAAATACGGCAGAGCGTTTAACGTCTTGAATATATGTCAGGTCCAACTCGGTGCGCGTCTGAACCCGACAGGCAAGTGTTTTCTGAGCGTCACGACGTCGTCAGATTGGTTTGCCAAACAAATCGGTGAGCTTTGCTTTACACACATCCCAAGTCGTGATTTCTCGTTTGTAGTTTGCAAACCAAACTTGTGCCGTTCCCGCAAGGTAAAATATTGTGTTAGCTAGCATGAGTGCATGACCCCAGTTGTTGCGCCCACTTACACGTTCGTACATTTGTAGCCAGTCTTCGACATCAGTGTTGTCATCGCCGGAAAATATACCCGGGTCACGCGGTTGTATGAGCTCAAGGTGGTGGTTGGTGGTAGTCGGTTCGGACGCGGTCGGTGAAGTGCCTGAAGTACTGTCTATATCGTTGTGAGCAGGCATGGAAGATGGAGCTAAGGTGCGTCCGCAGCGTAGATCCGTCTTAAATGTTCAATAACCAGCACTCTCTGCCAAAATGTTGCGAAGAGGAAAAGACGTATAATACATTTAGAGGTCATATTCAGACGCTTTCGATGTCACTCAATATTGCGACCGATCAACGCGAACGCCATCGAGCGTCGCCGTCTTTTCTCTCAACGTTCATCGCTGACAACGCCTCGGAGAAATATTCACAAAGATAATTTCCGGTAGCATCAAGGCCACACTTGATTTCAATCAACCAGGAGGACAGGCTGGCTACAGGACGAGATATTCTAGAATGGATCGCATTTTTGTCACCAATCAGGTAATCTAGAAATCTGTGGAATACAATCAACCTCTGTAGCTGGCTTTCATAGATTATTAAAATGTAATTCAATCCCTAGAGGTGTCAGCAATCGTAGAGGCATTGCGTAATCAAGGAGTACAGGAGGCATACGTGACTACCTTGGGGCATACCCACAAAGATTCCACAGCTATCCTGGTTCACCACAAGAAAAGTAGAACGTTGCTTATCAAGAAAGGGGTCAGGCAAGGAGACACAATCTCTATAATGCTATTCGCTACACGATTAGAAGACGTATTGAAACTATTAGACGGGGAAGGCTTAGCAGTGAGGGTCAACAGTGAATATCTCTAACATTGGTTCGCAGGTCACATTGTCCTGTAGCAGCACGGATGACGAAATACGACAATTAATTGGGGCCTTAACCTAGAAAGGATAAGAGTGGGATTGAATATTATTGTGCAGAAGAGAAAGATAATGTTTAAAACTCTGGTAGGGAACAAGAATAAGGAATCGCTAGTCAGCTTCGAGTCTGCAGAGCAGTGCGTTTATCTAGGTCAATTACTTACAGGGGACCCTGATCATGAATAGTAATTGTATAAAGGAATAAAAATGGGTTGGGGCGCACAAGCCAGGCATGATTAAATCCTGAATTGGAGCTTACCAGTGTTGTTTAAAAGAAAAATGTACAATCATTGCATTCTATCAGTGCTTACACATTGGGCAGAAACATGAAGATTAACAAGGAAGCTCACGAACAAGTTAAGGACCGTGGCAAGATGGATGAAAGAAAAAAATCTTATGCGTAACGTTAAGAGAAACGAAGAGAGCTGGGCGGATGAAAGATAAACCGTGGATAGCTGATATCCTAGTTGACATTAAGAGAAAGAAATGAATCTGGCCAGGCCGTGTAATGCACAGGGTGAATAACCGGTGAACTATTACATATTGACGCAAAATAAGTTTGCACGTGATGACACGGTACCCTTAAGGCAAAAATGAAGAAGTTCGTGGTTGCGGGCGCGCTCTCCGAGGACCAGCCATCGCAAAAAGGCAGTCGTTTCTTTGCCAATTTGTCGGTGGTAAACTTTTTTAGTTGTAATAGCTGGGTGACATTTCTGGGGGAGGCGTGGGGTACGGTCGATGTTAAGATCTCCGGAGCAATCCCCAGACCTAAACCCGGCGAGTAGTTCAGCCGAGCTTACCCCTGTGCACGTACGTTCCAACCAACGTCTCCAGGCACTCCAGCCACAGCACGGTATGCTGCCCAAACGAACTAGAATGATGAACCAACCACCTCCTGCCACTCCTGCAGCATCGCACGTTGTCGTCAATCACATCCGGACGCCGCATCTGTTCCACGGAAGTGCTTCAGAGGACACCGACGACTGGCTTGGCCATTTTGACCGGCCATTTTGACAGTCGTTGAGGTTGCAAACCTCAACGACTGGAACCACAAGCGTAAGCTACGCTACGTGTACTTTGCTCTTGAGGATTCCGCGAAAACATGCTTTGAGAACCATTAGACGAAACTGACGTCATGGGAAGAATTTCGTAGACAGTTCCGCAATGCGTTCGCCAGGGCGGATAGGAAGGAGTGGGCGGAGTTAGCGTTGGAGGCAAGAATTCAAGGCCCGAATGAGCGAGTGACGGCGTACGTAGAAGACACGAATCGGCTTTTCAGACGTGCGGACCCTTCTAAGACTGAAATAAAGAAGGTGCGCCATCTCATGCGTGGCGTCAAAAAGGAAATCTTTGCTGGCCTCATTCGAAATCCGCCGACGACACTTGCAGAGTTCCATGACGAAGCCACTACTATGGAAAAGGCGCTTCAACAGCGGGCCAGGCAAAACGACCGCGACGCCATGATTTCAAGGGAGCTCTCTGCCGTTACCCTCGGTAACGACGTTGGCGCCTTGCGAGAACTCATCAGGGCTGCCGTCAAGGAGGAACTGCAGAAGATGCAGACGACCACTGCGCCTGTGGGACAACTTTACATTGAGGAAATGGTGCGCGCCGAGGTCCGACAGGCCGTCCATATTCCTGGACAGTACGAGGCACCACAGCAGGGACCGCACGCTGAAATGAGTTACGCTGAAGCAGTACGCCATCCGCCACCCTCAAGTGCGTGCAGCATGGTACACCCCACTCAACTAATGGACGTAAGCTGCAGGCGACCTCGCAGCCCACCGCACATCGCCGAAGCAAGAACTAGGAAGAGCGACGTCTGGCGCACCACGGACTACAAGCCCCTTTGCTTTCGTTATGCCGAAGCCAGACACATCTACAGAATGTGTCCTTATCGTCATGTGGGGTTCCGTGGATTCTCGCCGAATGCACCTCGTCCACGACCTGGTGAGCGGCCGCCGCAAATAGAGTTTCGTCGCGAATCGTCGCAATGTTGATCAGCGATGGCAGGAGCCCCGTTCGCCGTCTCCTGCTCGTTACAGGTCACCATCACCAAGCCAAGCCTTTACTCGCGGCGCCCTGAGACGCCGCTTGCCTAGCCCAGCGGGTCGGGAAAACTGAGTTCAGAGACCTCCGGAGGTGAGGCCGCTGACGACGACCATACGCAAGATCCTCCACTACGACGACGTCGATGAAAACAGAACGACGCAGACGTACAGACGGAGTCAAACACCTTACGAGAGGTAGTAACGTCGAATATTCCCGTCACCATAGACGATGAAGAAATAACGGCGTTAATCGACACTGGAGCGGACACCTCAGTTATGAACATGGACCTTGCCTGCAAGCTGAAGAAAGTTCCTACCGAGTGGACTGGGTCGCAGATTCGCACTGCAGGAGGCCATCTGCTAACCCCGGTAGGAAGATGCACAGCGCGAGTGAGCATTCGTGGGTTTACGTACCTCGGAGATTTCGTTATCCTCCCAAGCTCTTCTAGGGACCTAATTCTGGGAATGGACTTTCTGCCGGCTAATGGCGCTGTGATTAACTTACAAAAGTCGCGGGTAACGTTTTCGACGGCACAGGACTTAGCAGGGAGCAGCACTGACGACACGTATGTCAACGCCTTGAGGATTGTTGACGAGAACATCACGGTGCCGCCAAGGAGCAGCGTATTGACCCTCGCCACCTGCGACGCATTGGAAGGCTATGAGGGTATTGTCGAGGCAAATATCCCGCTGCGGCTCGAAAGACACATCTGCATCGCCCGGGGCCTTGTTCGAATACAGCATAAGTGCTCGCAAGTTTTGTTGACAAACTTCAGCCATGAGTATCAGCACGTCCCTCAAGGTACAGCTGTGGCATTCCTGAACGACATTGCTGACTTCTCCGGATGCAACAGCTCACGCCAGCCTGCATACCCGCGTCCACATTATTGCTGACTTAGCAGATGTACAGAAGGATCAGCTGCTGGGCCTACTGACAGAATTCTCCGGCAGTTTTTCCACGGAATCCAAAGTCCACCGCACTTCCGTAACGCAACACCGGATCGTTACAGAGGAGTCGGCGCGGCCTGTTCGTCAGCATCCGTATCGCGTGTCACCTATGGAGCGGGAGGCGATTAAGCGTCAAGTTCAAGAAATGCTAAATCATGACGTGGTACAGCAGTCGACAAGTCCACGGGCATCGCCTGTCGTACTAGTAAAAAAGAAAGACAACACACTCCGCTTCTGCGTTGACTACAGACGGCTTAACCGAGTCACCAAACGCGACGTATATCCCCTGTCACAGATCGATGACGCTTTGGACCGTCTGCGTCATGCTCAGTTCTTTACTTCGTTAGACCTAAAGTCAGGCTACTGGCAAATCGAAGTGGACGAGCGTGACCGTGAAAAAACCGCCTTCGTGACTCCCGATGGGCTGTACGAATTTAAAGTGCTGCCTTTCGGCCTCTGTTCCGCTCCTGCTACATTCCAACGAATGATGGACGCTGTACTCGTTGGACTAAAGCGGCAGGCGTGTCTAGTGTACCTAGACGACGTTGTTGTGTTTTCCAGCACGTTCGATGAACACCTGGCCCGGCTACGAAGTGTCCTTACCGCAATACGCAAGGCCAACCTCACCATCAAGCCTGAAAAATGTTAGTTATGCTTCCTCAAGTTTCTAGGCCACGTGGTCAGCTCCAAAGGAGTGCGATCAGACCCAGAAAAACTCGCTGCCGTTGCCCAGTTTCCTCGTCCTAAAGACAAAAAGGCCGTTCAGCGGTTCCTGGGCCTCTGCGCTTACTACTGTCGTTTCGTTGAAGGCTTCTCAAGGATTGCTGAACCGCTCACGAGACTGACGCGACAAGATGTGCTCTTTGCGTAGACGGAAGACCAAGAGGAGGCCTTCACCGAACTGCGTAAACGCCTTCAATCCGCTCCAGTGCTGGCGCATTTTGATGATACCGCGGCAACTGAAATACACACCGACGCCAGCAACGTAGGACTCGGGGCCATTCTGGTAATTGCGTACGCGAGTCGTCGTCTGACAAAAGCAGAAGCTAATTATTCAACGACCGAAAAAGAATGCTTAGCAGTCGTGTGGGCCATCAGCAAGTTCCGACCCTACTTATACGGCCGGCCATTTCGAGCGATCAGTGATCACCACTCGTTCTGCTGGCTTGCCAATCTACGAGACCCGTCAGGTAGCCTCGCTCGTTGGAGCCTCCGCCTCCAGGAATACGACATTACTGTTGTCTACAGTTCCGGCCATAAGTATAGCGACGCTGGCTCCTTGTCATGTTCTCCCATTCGCTTGACATCCTCCGACTTGGAGCTAGATTTGCCGTTTCTTGGTGTCGTCGACGTTGTGCGCATGGTTGACTATCAACGTGCAGACTCTGAGATGCTTTCAGTCATCCGATATCTCGAGGGAGCTGACGTTGTTGTCCAACGCCCACTTTCACGAGGATTGACGTCGTACTGCCTGCGAAACGATGTCCTGCACAAGAAAAATTTCGAGAATAGCCAGGAAACGTTCCTCCTCGTCGTTCCGACGGCACTGCGCGAGGAAGTTTTATAGGCGTGTCACGACGATTCCTTTGCGGGCCACTTAGGCTTCGCGAGGACTTTAGCGCGCATACGGCAAAAATACAATTGGCCACACCTATTTTTGTCGGTTCAGCGCTATGTGCGAACCTGCCGTGACTGTCAGAGGCGTGAAGTTCCACCCGTCAAGCCTGCCGGCCTCCTTCAGCCTTTGGATCCGCCTCCGGCGCCCTTCCAGCAAGTGGGAATGGACCTTCTTGGGCCGTTCCCCACGTCCTCCTTGCAAAATAAGTGGATAATCGTGGCAACGGACTATTTAACTCGCTATGCGGAGATGAAATCTGTGCCGCGGAAAACCGCTGCTGAAGTCTCCAGCTTCTTCGTGCACAACATCGTGC
Source organism: Dermacentor andersoni (assembly GCF_023375885.2). Classification (NCBI taxonomy): domain Eukaryota; kingdom Metazoa; phylum Arthropoda; class Arachnida; order Ixodida; family Ixodidae; genus Dermacentor; species Dermacentor andersoni. Next base: position 115,028,547 of record NC_092816.1, on the reverse strand, counting down.
TTCGCCACGGTGCACCCGCTGTACTCATTACTAACCGCGGTGCAGCGTTTAGAGCAGAGTTATTGCAACAAGTCGTCACACTGACGCCCACCGACCACCGAAAGACCACAGCCTATCATCCCCAAACTAACGGCTTAACAGAGCGCCTAAACAGAACATTAGCCGGCATGCTCTCCATGTACATTGATGTGGAACACAAAATATGGGATGAAATTTTGCCATACGCCACGTTTGCTTACAATACCGCTGTGCAGGAGGCCACCAAGTTTACACCAGTCCAGCTTGTTTACGGAAGTCGCGTTACAACCCCCTTTGACGCCATGCTCCCGGTAGACCCCGGAACCACAAGGAATGACACCACTGAAGATTTCGTCGAGAAAGCCGTGGAAGCTCGCCAGCTTGCTCCGAATCGCATCCGCACCCAGCAGAATACCGACGCCTACCGTTACAACCGGACCCGACGGAACGTCCATTACTTACCAGGCGACCGCGTGTGGGTGTGGACACCAATCCGACACTGTGGGCTCTCAGAGAAATTGTTGCGCCGCTACTTCGGCCCCTACGAAGTTGTACGCCGCTTCAGTGATGTGAACTACGAGGTGGTGCCTTAAAGCTTTGATCCTGGTTCGAACCGACGCCGTTCCCGTGCTGAAGTCGTCCACGTAGTACAGATGAAACCGTACTACGCACGCCAGGTCTAAGCAACCCTCACAAACCGCTTCAGCATTGTGTGCATTCCTGTATGTTTTTTCTTTTTTGTCTTTTCATGTTGGCACTCTTGCCCATAGGACGCGCCCGCTGCCCTTGAAGTGACCGGGCCGATCGCTTTTGAGAGTGGAGCAATGACGCGAAATAAGTTTGCACGTGATGACACTGGACCCGTAAGCGAGAACGACGAAGTTCGTGGTTGTGCGCCTTCTCTCCGAGGACCAGCCATCGCTAAAGACAGACGTTTTTTTGCAAATCTGTATTTTGCCAATCTGTAAATTGTTTTAGTTGTAATAGCTGGGTGACATTTAAGAGTTGGGTTTAAGAGCTGGGTGAATATAAGGGTTGGTTATATTCCACACATTTCCCTATCACATGATTGATAGTATGAATATGGTCTATTGTTGAGTAGGCTTTACGGAATCATGCCTGGTCCTTTGGTTTGGAACTTTGGAACTGTTTTAGTTGTAATAGCTGGGTGACAATATATATATATACTTTTTTCCTCATTTATGGCATCGAATGCGAGAGCTGTTGCTTTGTTTCTGCGTGTGGTAGTTAAGAGAACGATAGACAAACTTTAATAAAAGAATAATCAGAAAACCACTAATTGTCGGGCCCCCTAGTACAGGCTCCATCCAACCACTCTCCCTATCGCGACCGTGCTGCCTCGGACGAGCCGTCGACACACCCTGCAAAAAATGATCCTGGCCCGCCCGCAGCGCTTGCTCGGACAGCCAATCAGAGGCGCTTGTGCCACGTCGCGCAAGATAGCGAAAGTGAGAGTTGTCTTGCTGCTTTTCTGGTTCATTGTGTGTGTGTCTTGTGGGCCTTCTCCCGCACTGTTGCCGTGATGAAGCGGCGGAATTCGCCTTTCGTCGTGAAGCTCGAAATAATAAATTGGGTCGAACGCGGTGAGAAATCGGTTGTCCCCGTAGCGTGCAAGATTCCGAGGAGCACTCTCTGCACAGTCTTGTAGAATAAGGGGGAGTTTAGGGCTAAAGCGGCCAAACTCGCGACGCGGTGCCCGTGGCGCCCGACGTCTATTACGTACGGCCGTGTACGAGTAGTTCATCCGAAATTGCTTCAGCCGTGCCGGCTTCCGCATGCTCGGTGATGACTGTAAATTCTGATGAATGCAACGAAGCCGTTGCTGGTGTTGTTGAAGTTTGGAGCGAGCTGTCAGAATATGCGGAAGCCGTTGACGAATCAACGGTGGACGAGTTGGTGAGTGCAAATGATGCTGTCGCGACCACGGGAAAGCCCTAAAACAAACACTATATTGGAGACACCGTAACGAGCCCAAGTGAAAGTGGGCACAATGAGGAACGCAATGACGGTCCTTTGCCCACATCCTCCGGAGTGATTGGTGCGCCCACACTAGTCCGGTGCTTCTGCGCGAATGGGGATGGTTGCAGCATCAGCTGCTCCGACTCCTTAGACAACGTGAAAAAGTGCGTGCGTCGCAGGCAGTGAAATTGCCCAAGCAGAAGAAAATGCAGTAATATTTCATGCGAATCTCAGCTAGTTTCATTAATAAAATGATATTGTAAATGGTATGTGCTTTTATGACATCCCATTATTTAGCAGGCTTATATAGAATTATGCTCTATATCGAACTGATAGGCATTTTTTCGCGGGTTCGATATAGCCGGGTTCAACTGTACTGTAGTTCTCGTTTGTGCTCTGGCTTTATAATCGTAATCATATTTCATGACAGATTATATTAAGACAAGAGTTTATTCTGCCGGCAACTGTTTTATGTAAAAACAGTTGCAGTTTCGCCCGTAAAGCGAAGCATCAGAAGCGATAGAAAATCATTAGAGAGCTATATGAAGTAGGTGTAGTAGTTTTCTCGGCCGTATAAGCATGCAAACATTCGCTTACCAACTAAATTAACAAGCATGGTGTCACGCACGCACAGGGAAACATGAACACGTCACACTTGATGACCGCGAATGCTCGCTATCAAAATGCTGGTGCAAGGAAGCACGGCAGCAGCAGTGAGCGAGGTGACCTTCGTGCTACCTATTGCTTCAATGCAAACTGCAGTCAGACGTGCACACGAAGATATGAGCCATCGAGAGACACCTAGACTCTGTCAATATCACAGATTACTTTAAAGATAGGACCTGCGCTGTCGTGGCTTGATGCAGCTGCTGCCGGAGGAAACCCCCCTTCCCTCGCCTCCGCCCAATGCCTTGCTCGCGACGGAAGACGGCATGCTTTCTACCCGCTTTCTTCCCTTGCATTGCGCGACATTGAGCCACCACCATCGGCTCACGCTTGCGTGCTTTTACTCACACATACGGCACGCGGCGACGATGATACCGTACTTGGACCTCATACGAAATATCACGCCGACGGCAGAAATGCGCCTGGAGTGCGATATAATTGTTATCGCAATGAATACAATAGGCAATGTTTGTGTCACCGGCGGCGGTGACATGATCGGGCTGGGCGGTCGGCACGGCGGGAAGCTGGCTGGCTGGCTCCTCGATGTTAACCTTGGCATTTGTTAGTAACGAGTACTAATTACACGGTAATCGTACTAGTATTATGCAGCCCCACTCTAGGGTGGCTAGAATGGGGAGGTGTGAAGACCGTGGCACCGCTACCATTACCTAGCTAGGCCCCGCTGCGCGTTCCTGCCACTGGTGGAAAATTTGGCACTTCCGTCGGGGGCGCCGTCAGCCTGTCAGTCTCGTAGGCCACAGCGCTGTGCAAGGTAGCTCTCGTGGTCTATGTAGTGCAGCTCTGTTAAGCTTTTACAGTAGTTCATGAGCTTTTACAGCTTGGCAAAGAGCACCACAGGAGAAAATTTGTCCCCTGTATTTTTAGACTTGCTGCTGTCGGAGTAGCAGCTGCTCTCAGAAAATAAAGAAACAGCTTTGGACGACAGTGCACTACTGGCTGAAGCAACAGAAGCGACAGAAGTTGCCGTGGACCATGTGGACTATGTGGAGAAACGCAGTGATGCACGCCTGGTTTATTACATTGCGGGCTATGTAGCCCGGAAGTGCATCGTTTTGACTGATTGCAAGGCATGTAGGGATGCCTGTCTTGTGATAAGAGAAAGTACGGCACCAATTGTCAGCAGATGCTTGCAAACAGTGGGACATGGCGGGGGAGGGGGGTCTTCTGTACCCATCAGCCTGTTTGTACAACCTTATTCAGACCCTCGAGGACAGACTCAATAGTCTATACAGCACTACATGACTGCATCCAAAAGTGGTCAAGGATTTCTTGTTTCTAGCAGCCAATGTGCCACAGATTGGTTGCACGGAGTATTCCACTGCTCTAACAGTATCGATGGCTAGGTTTTAATGTTCGCTTTTTGCTCAAAGGGTTAAACAAGTGTGGTGCTCACAACAAAATCAAGAGGATTAAACTGTGTGCTTTGTAAAAAATGTGATGCTCTTCATTGACTGTGCTATATGCAATAAGCTCTTATTATGCAATCAGCATTTTGTACTTTTTAGAATTTTTCTTCTACGACATTGCTGATATATTGCATTAACTTCCTCCCTTTAAAGTGCTATTACAATTGCAAATATGTGACTAATTTGCGCGCAAAACATTCAAAGCTGTTCCAACGCATTGGCCTTCCATGGTGATTCCTATGAACTGTACTTTCTGGAAGGCATAAGCGCGCCAACCTCGGCAAAAGGTGGATGCAAGAGCCCTCCTCGCTGTATCGTCTGCGTGATTGGTGCTTGCAGTTTCTACGTGCATTGAAACACTCCATTAAATTATCTTGGCACCTATAATGCTGAAAAAAAATAATTGCCAGCATCGAGAGCATTGGAGCGTAAAGACCAAGCACGAGAAATCATTTGCGCGCCTGGAAGTATACACACGCCGCGAGAAACTACAGCGCCCCTGCCCGCAGCGTCGTCATGCAGCAGGAACGCGTTTTAGGGGCAGCCTCCAGGTGCCATTCTTCACACCTCCCCATTCTAGCTACCCTATTCACACCTTGCTCTTCGCTAATTTTCGGACACTGGTTGCCGAAAAATTGGAAGGTTGATGGCCGACGCAAATGACGAGGAGTCAGGGGTGCCAGCCATAACCCTCCCCATTTGTCATTGCATATGTCTTCCCAAACGGTGCGCAGTTGCGCGCACATTTCTCCCACTTTGCCGATACTATTCCACAACCTCAACCTTTCTTTTTCACTGTATGCGAATGCATTCTTGCCTTCTATGTCATGTATATTCCAAAGCACTGCACGTCACACATTTGACGGAATTGGCGACTGACGAAAGGTATGGCTATGCATATACCTCGCTACGGTGAGCTATTGGGCCTCAGCAGAAGTGCGCTTAAACAATTTCTTTCTAAACAATTGCATCAGTTTACGTAATTTAATATGCAATTTCATAAATGTTGACAAAAAAGACTGCAGCCAAGTGGTCCGGTGAGAACGCATAAAGCGGTGAACAGGGTGAAGAAAAGGAAGGGCAGTTGCCCGATCATCATCATCATTGTCATCCCCATCAACACAGTTGGCAATAGCTGCTCGATAGTTGGTACTTATTCCAAATCACGCAAAAGTAGAGATGGGGTGCTTGCATGTGTAGGGGCACTTGCTCGGGATTTTTAATTAGCGGTCCGTAAAACCTTGTAACTGCTTAATAAATGTATATTCTACTAAGTCCGAATTATGCAAGGTAGCAAGCAGGTAGTTTCGAAGTAGTGCTTGGTATTGAGTCTAGTCTAAACTGCACCCGATACATTTTTTTCTAACAGTGTGGGAAGTTTCACAGAAGTACGGCTCTGCTACCTTGTACTATTTATGCTAATATTACTGAGGAAGTAAAAAAGCCCGCAAACCTTAAGTATGCAGTGGGTACATTGAATGAGACTCATATGGCAGCTGAGAATCAAATTTACACCTTTTACCTTTTGAATACGTCAGACTCTATAATAGGGATTTAATGATTAGCTGCTCCAGCAAATCTCCCTTAAGCAGCCACGGGTATATAATTCACACGCACTGAGAAAATGAAAGGAAAATTGAAAAACTTGCACCCACGAAAAAAAAAAACGTGCAGCAGAAGGTATCCGAATTCACTAATAACCCTTGACCGGAAAATCAATTTACGTAAAGATAGTAAAAGCTCGTGTTCCTTAATCAGCTCGCATATATTCGATGCTCTTGAGTTATTGCGATGGCGTTTTGCACACCGGCATCGCTGAGGCTAGCTCAGGAGGGCCAACACTTTCCTCTTGGGAACAGGCTGCCGCTAGCGATGTTGCCCCTGCCGATGCTGCCGCTGAAATTTCGGTCGCGGTACCGCGTCTTGAGTTTGCTTTCCTCTTTCGTCGGCCATGATGCTTGCCCGATTTGTGTGGCTTGAGGGACTTCTGCGATGCCGTGGTGGATGTCAAAGATGCTTTAAGGGCTTCCTTGCGCTGCTCTTCGCTCAGAACTGGGCGAACTTCGGCGGGCTTCTCGACATATACTTCGGGAAGACACTGGACCGCTACTGCGCTTGCAAATGCCAGCGCTGTCGTGATGGCCCAAACGACCAAGAGCTGTTCTTCGTGCAAGGATGCTTCGAGGCCTATAGCCAGAAGCATGCCAAGTCGGCCGAAGGAGTACGACAGGCAAAGCCCCAAGCTTCGAATCGTCGTAGGGTACACCTCCGCGGTGTAGGCGTAGTTCAGAAACATGGCGATCGCTGACGCACTGGACATCATTATCCTCGGCAGAGGAAGTACGGCGACCCAGGTCCAATGCGAGAGTACCATCTGCAGCACGCTTGAGGCGCCGAGGAAAGCTAGTAAGCCTGACAGAGTCACGCGGTGGCCTCGTTGCTTCATGCCATAAAAGGCTATGATGAGAATGAGCCCATTGCATAGAAAGGATGCGAGAGCCCACAGTTCTTCGAGCGGGGCACCCAAGCCTGAGGCATAGAGTGCAAAGCTCACGCTAAACCACGTCACGAGTGCAGAAAATGCGCGCCGCCGAAGGGATGCCGAACGGAGTATGCTCGAAGTACCAGCAGTCACCGTCATGGTGTTGGTATCCCGCTTCAGGAGCTGCTGTTTCAACGCCTGAAATGTTGCTGTGGCCTTGTGAGCTTCTATGCCGTTCATCCGGGCTGCTCGGAGTACGGTGAATTCAGCTGCCCGTAGCCTCCACGCGGCAATCTGCCAAACGGGGGACTGATGAAGGTAATAGCACCAAGAGACCATTATCGCCGTGACCGTGACGAGCAGGGCTTGTGAGAGCACCCACCTTGGCTTCAGCGTCGAAAGAAGCTGCACCAGCGGAGACGTCACAAGCATGGCGATGCCGCTGGCTGTCAATATGTACGTAGCCCGGTGCTCATTTCCGGTCACTTCGTAGAGCACAGTCAAGGCCATCAGCATTGTTGCGCTTGCCATGGCAGCAGTGACAAGGCGCGACAGGATGAATATTCCCGCAGAGGGAGACGCCGCGGCCACCAGGCTGCCGAGCAATGTGGAGATGGCGCACGTCGACAAGACTGGTCTGCGACCCACGCGGTCTGCTGCGATTCCGGCGATGGGAACGAATAGCATGGGGGCCAGTCCGAACGTGGATTTCGAAACGGAGTAGAGCCAGTCGCGAGTGCACACCAAGTTCCACATGCTGACGATGCTTTCGCCGTCTTTCTCGGTGTCGTAGTCCCACCGATTGCACGGTACTACGCTACGCTCGTCCTGGTCTTCTCCCTAAAAAAGAAGGAGATAAACGAAAACGTCAATCGCCCCGACGAACCGTCTTCTGATTGACTTCTTAGCAAATACTCCTTGACGTTTATAGAAAAGTCTGCACAATGGAAATAAAATAGCTTCGAGAGAAATATTGATCACTGAGAGTCTCGTAGGCTGGGTCTCTGTATGCGTCATGCATCTTGAGTTAGCGTCAATGGCACAAGAACCGTGATATCTAGGACCATGACGTCCCCATGTGCTTTGAAAGATAAGTAATGATCTTGTATGCAGAAATGAACGTCCTGCCTATGGAAATATACAAGCGGCGGGATCCGACAACGACACAGGTGAGAATTAAACTTGAAGATTTCTTGCCTCAGGTTATTTCAGTTCCAGTTTTTCCACTTTTCCATTATCAGCGAACGAAAAGCGTTAACATTTGATAAGCAAAAGGTGTGTGCAGAGGGCGTCGTGGATAGGAAAGTAAGTGCCTTCTTCCCTGTGTTGCCATCTTCTCGTCATTTTCTGCTTGATATGCTCGAAAGACTCGGAATGTCTCTCGGAGACAGATACAATTACATTGGCATCCAGAAAGTTTGATCGTTATTGACCATGTGGCTGAAGGATGGATAGATTGGCAAACTGAGTAAACGTAAGCTGAAGTAAAAGCAGCTACTACTAGTGCTCATTAAGGGGGACCATTGTTCAGGAGTATAGTGCACTAGCTTCATTAATAAGGAATGCAGAAGTAGAGGAAAATATTAGGAAAATAAATTTACCAATCTTGACCTCATATTTGTCGTCCATCGTCGCTGTTTTAAGTTATCCCTGATTTTCTTAGGTGAACTTGTTCAAACTAATCTATCAGCCTGCTTAGGTCTCAGCATTCTTGTTATAACCAAAAGTGTGCCTGAATTCACCAAATGAGTGCGATCCATAAATTAATAGCTAAGCAGCAACAAATGTACCGTTCCCGCTTTTACACGGTATCAATATTTTACAGTAAAACTGCGAAAAAAAAAGAAAAAGAAAAGCAATCGCTTACAGTACGACGCATATCCACTGAGCCAGAAACCTGAGAAGAAATTATGTAAATACTAGTTTTGCTGCTTTCTCTTCGTTTCTATGATTCTCTGTTGACAACTGTCAGATTCCGGCGATTATGCAGTAATCTGGAATTGGAATGGAATCGCTACGTTATCTGGACCATGGGTTACGCTAGCGCTGAATGCGTGTCGTTTCGGCCAGGAATGCCCGCGAGAGTTTTGGTTTAAGTAAAATGTTTTGAGATCAAGACGAGAAGCCGAAATTGTATCATGTCTTAATTCCCCGGTTATGTTCCCAATTAATGGCTCTAGGCGGACGTCATGTCTGCACACGGCTGAGGGATGAGCATGCTTGATGAAAGACACATCGAATTTGCACGTCGTTTTGACGCTGTTTATAATGTCTGTTGGATGTACCTCTATTGTTATAGAGGGGATTAAATATTGCAATGGGTCGTAGTGCCCTTTGCGGCACACGTTATCAATTGCCACTAGAAATTTTACTCTGACATTTTTTTTGCATCGTTAGTGTAATTGTAAACATCCAGCAGGAAAACAGGCTAGAACGTGGGCATTCTTGTGGGGACCCCATTGTCTAAACGAATCAATGCTCCTAGATTGCACTGCGAACACGGGAGAGCTACGGGAGAGAGATTGACTGTCTTACGTCAATCGTACAGTTGAAGACGCACATACCGTTCAGAATTCTGCGTGATATAAGTATTTATAATGATGCCAGCCATTGGCGATGATGCCAGACATGGACGAAGAAACGAACAAAAAAGAACACGCCAGCGCTGTGCTCATGACTTTAGTTGAAGACCCAGAATATTTCAATGGAATTTGATCGGTGACCGCTACCTGTTTAACGCCAAAATGACGCGTCGGCACACATCTCTGTCCACTATGCAACGAAGTCTTTTCGATCTCTCATGCTTTCCGCCGTCCGCGATCTTGCTTAGAGTCCACTTATTAGTACCACTCCGTGCCGTCAGTGGCACCATTTGTTCCGTTCAAAACTGTAGCGCACGACGACCATAGGAAGTATTTGATACATTTAAAAGGTGTACAATAATTTGAGTGAAAATCCGGAGTGATTCAGTATGGTGAAAGAGCTGAGTAATGTCAATGTCAATTCATTTTATAGTACTGCACAGACAAAGAAGCCATGTATTTTTAGCACTAGTCAAGTGTGATCTGATGACAAGTGAGCAATAATAATAATAAAAAAGGATGTTAGGAGGTCGCTTAAGCTTTGTCTTTAAGAGGGGAACGCCATAGCATTCAAAGATCCCTTACAGCTTCTCACGCTTCCCGGCAACTGCAGTTTATGTAACCGCAATGTTTTCTGAGAAACACTGCAGGTGAACGCTCTGCACGAAGGTGAGCTTCCTGGGACGCGCCGCTCCTACTAAAGACTGACCTCAAACGGCAGGTGAAAAAGGAGTTTGTGGTTGAGTTTCTGCCTAAGTGGATGGTGTTTTCGCGTATATCCAAATGCCAATACGACGCTATCATATCTCGAGTTCGTGTGTAATTCATACTTTACGAATTTTCTGAAGCATCTTGCTTTGATCAATTAGTTCAGTAACGTCCATGGATGCGCCAAGCGGAGGGTATGCGTGGATTAGAATGCGTGGTTTTCTTACGTAGAACATCGCCGCCGCCGACACCGTCGTATAGGCGCGTCCTTCACAGTGGGTATGATCAATGCTTGAGGCTTTTCAACGTCATTGTTATGCACGCCTCCGTTTGCTGCCGACGCTGTTTTCTGGAACCTGACAACGAACACTTGCAGGAAAAACACCATCTTGCTAACAATGTCAGTGTAGCTTACATTATGTTGTCGTGGCCAAACACAGTAGTTTTTTTTATTGCAATAACAAATACATGGAAAATCTAAAACGCAGAAGAAATGCGTTGAAGGGCCGTGGGAGCTGCGCTTCATGTGGTTGCATGTTACCATCCTTATGTAGCCGTTTATTTTTGACGGAACACATGCTCAACAAGCTCGCACGAAAGAAGAAACTGTTGCAGGTGAACTCGAACCACGGATACGCATTTACATATCGCGAAAAGCCACCGCACCGTCAATCTTAATCATGTCGCCCTGTGAAAAGAAAGTAAGCTAACTTCAATGCAAATTCTCCGTATAGATTATTTTAGGTAGTTCAGGTCGAAAATGTCCATTAGTGCTTTACGGCATGCCTCATAATCGTTGCGTCACCTCGGAAAAAGTGTTAAGCAAGAAGACGTCAATGTAGCAGCCGTGGTACAGCAGGATCAGGTAGGACGAAATGCGCGAGGGACTGAACAGCTCCCCGGTAGAGGGGGCTCGTATACGGTGCACTTGCTGAAGCTGCCGTCGGCCAGCACGGGTATTGCGACGTTCTTCCAGCCCTGGACACCGAGGTGACGCAGGTCATCGGGCGGCTGGCACCAATGGTCTACGGGACGGCCGATGAGGTAATAGGCGAACGACTGCAGCAGCACCACAGTGGCAGCGACGAAGGTGCTGACCAGGATGATCCGCTGGTACCGCCCGTGTCCCAGAATGACGTAGACGTTCTGCTGGATTAAGTCCCGCGTGTCCACGTTTGCGAAGCCTTCCAGGAGCGAAGTGGTCACCGTCTTGGGAGTGGCCTCTTCATGAGGAGCCGCTTTCGCCGACATGATACTGATTACACAGCGCAAAAAGTCCTATCAGCCGGCAAAGAATCAGAAGCGTTTTGTATGGTATGGTCTTCTTCTTCTTCTTCTTCGTGTTCCACTTCTTTGTCTAATTTTACTTCTAGTGTCATGCATGCATCCACAGCTGCGAGTTGAAGGATTTGCGGAAGGGCTCTCTGCGACAATTATTATACTCTTGTTTCAGACATCGGGTGCAACGCTGTGGAGGCTAGAGGGACTTTTTGCAGTGGCTGCGTCGGACCTTAGAAATAGGTCGATGTTGTTTAACGCAATTGTGGGAAAGTGTTCTTTGTATACGCCCAGTATTGAAAGTGGTAATCATTAGAAACAAACAATATGTGGTATATACGGCTATGTGAGGCGTTGTTTTAGACCAATTTGTTTTTCATTGCGTTTCTTTTTCGCCTTTCTATTGGCAGCCCGCCGCGGCATCCTTACGTGCACGCTCGCGCTAGCGAACGCCGTGGACGCGTAGCGAAGCGTGTATAGAACGCGCGCACTGACACACACACACACACACGTTCGTCACCGAACTTCTTGCGTAGGTTCCACAGCGTTGCACCTGATGTCCGAAACATAGTGTAGGAATGGTAGATGAATCACACTATGCGCTATAGAATGCTTTACTTCATCAAATCATGAGTGACAGCTGGAGCAGGCACTCGAGACCAATTGTTTTTTCTTCGAGTCCCCCAAATCCCCGCCATCATAAAGTGTTGAATGATGGTGCAATCAAGGCATTCTATGATTATCGCTAAAGCGTGCGAATACATCACAAGAAACCATTATTATTTCGGCGGCAATTATATAAGAACACGCGAGGCTCATTCCCGCCGCCGCGGCGTGCTGTCACGCTCTTGACGGAACGTGCGTGGCTTGTGCTGTACGACTTAAGTTGTCATTTGAGACGTGGAGTGCGCTTGGCTGCAAAAAAGATAAAGCAGACCTGACTGACCGCCAATGCTCCGCCGAATCGGATTGATGGCGGAGCCAGGAGACCGGCCAGCGTTCCGCTGCCGGCATGGACATGGGCGCATGCGCACTGTTTGTACACTAGAGCATTCATGCTCAGTTGGTGTGCGTATGCACTTATCTTGGCCCAACGGAGAGCTATATCATCCAAGTAACGCTATGCAATTTTTCATTGGGCACTTATTAACGCCAACCGGTTCCCATCGCTCTCATTTAGGGTGCCATGAGGTGCGATGTCTGCAACACCTCTGATGGCGCTCCTCACACGCCACCATTGTGAGGCGCCTAGGGCTGCAAGAGCGCTGTATCTCCTGCCCACCAGCTGTGCCCTCGCGAATAACATCAAGCGGACATGGTACCCTCGAGTAAAGCTACAATATCGTCCATGAAGTTCAACAGGAACGTTACACCTAGCCGTCAATGCTTAGCCTTCCGGCCGAAACTGTCGAGTTTTTCAAAGAAGAGAAGCTAGAAGATCATTAACAGTGTGACATCTCTTGAACCTTTTATCCTATATTAGAAAGAAAAAAAAATGGAGGATGCTTAAACTTCGCCTTTAACAATGGAATGCGATAGCATTCAAAGACTTCTCAATGCTTCTCGCGCTTCGCGCGGAGTGCAGCTTATGTAGCCCTAAATCTTACCTGGAAACGCTGGCCCCGAACGCTATGCATAAAGGCGAGTTTCTTTTTCTAGAAACACGGGGTCTTTTGTTAGCGGATACCGGAGGTAGCGTTTAGTTGCGCTATAAGATTGCGTCATTTTCACATTTCTACTATTCTTTCGGACTTTTAATATTTCAGTCTGAGAAGAGTTCACATAAAATTCATGTGCTCTCGGTGTTTTGTTTCATGACCTCAGTTTCTGCGCTGTCATTCTAAAAATTGCGAGGAAAAACTTTTTCACGAATGCAAGAGAAGGTAGGAGCAACTGTAGTGACAGAATGGCGTGCTAATATAACCCGCATATACAGCGTGTCATGCAGCAAGGCGTGGCATTGGCGTATACCTCGACATAAAGGCAATTTTCACTTACAGGGACGCCGGCGCCGGGCGCCGACGACGGAGAATATGCGACGTGGGGCTCTTAACGCTGTCACGCTTAATAATGAAGCAGTGGTTCCAAAAGTGCAGTAAATTATTGCCACATTGAAAATGACACATATGCCTCATTTTATAATCATGTTCCTCGGGTGGGTTTATATGGAAACATGTGAGTTTTTATACAGGATCCCATATGATTATATGGGCTTTTGGAAAAAAGACAACGCAAAACAAGACCATATACGCTTCGTAAAACGATTCGTTATCCGGAAAACGTCTCAATGCTTTCGCATGCACTCAAGCAATGAAACCTAAGTACCCTTGACTTTTTTTCTTGTTGCAGCTGACGCAACGTTCCATCTATTGGTCTGAAAGCCAGAACTCTTCGACCACCTGCACAAGTCGATTAACGAAGCGTGTACTGGAATGTATGTGTTCAGTACTGATATCGCGTGTTACATTGACACTGAATTCTCTTGCGTATCACTAATCAGCGACGCAAGCAGTAGTTGGCGGATCACATATTCATCACCCTATAAAAGGACACTGCATCATTATATATTGTCTTCTGCTCCACCCTGGCGTCTGGCTGATACACAACAGTTCGCGACGAGGAAGCGACAGCGATAGTCGTTGGCACGAATACGTTGAGAGCCTGGAAATGTTCTGCGAAGCGAACAAGATGGCGAAAGAACAGAAAAGGGCCGTCCTGGGCTGAGTTGTTGCAGCGACGAAGCGTATGGGCTCATTGCAACTCTGGTGAAGACAGCAAGGTCGACAGCAGGGACGAAATTAAGACTGCGGTTCATAAGCAGCTGTATCCAAGGCCTTCAGAGCTGAACGCAGGGTTTTTGTTCTACAAGAGAAACCAGGCTGCCGAGGAATCGGTTGCGGACTACGTGACGGCGCTTCGAAATGTAGCCGAAGTCTGCGGTTTTGGCGACGAGCAGCTCCCGTTGGACATCATGAGGTGAGATCGTTCCGTATGCGGCCTCCGGAACGAAGCAGTTCAACACCGACTTCTCGCAGAACACGACCTTACGTTTAAGGTTGCGTACGACATGGCCGCCACCGCAGAAGCAACAGCGAAGCAACTGCGAGACATCCACATGCATGGCTAAGACAAGACGAGGGACTGCTAGGGCATGATACAAGAAACCCGTACGTAGCAAGATGCCACGACAGAAGGTTCCAGTTGCTACCGTTGCAACGGTAAGCACGCTCCACATTTATGCAGCTTTAGAGAAACGGCATGCTTCAAATGTAAAAGGGTTGGACATATAGTGAGGGCTTCTCGTACAGAAGACGAAAGTAGAGCGGCCTGGAAGACGACGCTTGAGCAAAAGAGGAAAGTTGGAAAGAGCAAGGGCGTGTACGAAATGACTACATTACTCTCTCTCTACGAATTGAATGAGCAAGAACAGAAGTGTATGGTTCAAGTGCAGATACAAGAGCGAGAAGTCCCGATGGAGGTTGGTTCCGGAGCCTCGTGCTCAATTGTGAGTGAAGACTCGATTTCGAGTAATCGAGAGAAACCAGGGTGAAATACAAGATTCTGAAACAACTCTCGTAACCTGGTCAAAGGAGGTGTTACCGCTGCTGCGTCGAGCAACTGTCTTGGTAAAATTCAAGGTCCATTAGGCTAAGCTGCCTTTGCTGGTAGTAAAGAATCCACGCAACAGCCTGATTGGGCGAAACTGGTTTAGGACGTTAGGTATTTGCTTGCGGGGAATCCAGCAAGTAAACGAGGAAGACATGCCCTCACGATTTTTCCCAGGTGTTTTGCAGGAAATATCCTGGCTTCAACGGAATACCAGTTCACACCGACCTGAAAGACGACGCCCAACCAGTGCTTCTTAAATGCCGGGACCAGTTCCACTGGCCCTCAAGGACGACGTGGCCGAGGAAGTCGATCGCTTGGTGCAGCAAGTTGTATGGAAACCCGTCGCGTACTCCAACTGTACCACACCACTGGTAGTGGTAAGAAGAAAAGACAGAACTTTACGCCTGTGCTGGGACTACCGTAGCGCCGTAAATAAAGCTATTAATAGCAGCGGGTACCCTTTGCCCACTACTGCCGAAATGCTCACAGCTCTAGGTTGAAGCAAATTTTTTACAAAGGTGGATCTAACTAAAGCTTATCAACAGCTTACGCTAGACGACTAGTCGGCTGAAGTACTCATAGTTAACACGATAAAGGGACTGTAGAAAGTCAAACGGCTGCCTTCTGGAATTTCGGTGCCGCCTTGGGTGTTTCAATGAGGCATTGACACACTGCTAGCAGGCATTCCCGGCGTGAAAACCTATCTTGATGATATCGTGATTTCTGGCTGTAACCCAGAAGAGCACGCGGAGAGAATAGAGACGGTGCTATTGCGTCTGCAAATGCGCAGTTAAGTGTAAATAAGGACAAGTGCGAATTAAACCAGCCAATCATTTAATTATCGGGTCACAGGACTGACGACACGGCAATGCATCCGAGCCCAAGCAAGACGGACGCCATCCATAAAGCGCCCGTACGCACAAGCAAAAAAGGAGCTGCAAGCCTGCTAGGGTTTACTACATTTTTGCAGCAGTTTCCTGAAGGGCAAGACTGAAGCGGCAGAACCACTCTATGGACTACTCTACCATAACCACGAATGGACGTGGACAGGTGAGCACCAACATGCGTTTGAGAGACTAAAAAAATTGCTTAGCTGTGACTCTGTATTCGTGCCCTATGACACCAAGCATCCTTTAATTCTGTGCCGCGACACATTTCCTGTGGGAGTGAGGGGCAGTGCTAGCCCATCGTGCGACTGACGGGAAGGAATAGCCCATAGCTTATGCTCCCCGGACGTTTGGAGCCAGTGAACGTAACTATGTTCAGATTGATAAAAAGGGCTTGGCTGTTGTTTTTGGCGTAAAACGGTTCCACGAGTTCCTTGCTGGGCGAGAATTTAACGTTATAACAGACCACAAGCAGCTACTGGGTCTGTTTAACACGGACAAGACTGCCTGAAGCTGTGCCGTCCAGAATTCTCCGGTGGATTTTATGTTTGTCTGCGTATAACTACAGCCTTCAGTACAGGCGAGGCCAAGACAACTCCTACGCCGATGCACTCGGTCGTCGGCCAGCTCTGGGAGACGAAGACCAGCCACAGCCACCTGGGGACGTGCTCCTGTTGGAAGCGGCCGAGTACGCACCGCTGCATGCGGCGGCCATCACTGTGCTGATCAAGGACAGTCTTATCCACGGTAAAGGAATGGATCCTTAGTGGCTGGCCGTCAACACAACTGGACAGCAAGCTCACGCCTCACGAGGTGAGGAAGTCAGAGTTTTCGTTGCATCGTGATCGCATACTATGGGGGAATTGCATTGTAATTCCTAACGCAGCAAGAGAAAGTGTGTCTTAACACCTGCATGCAAATCACCCTGGGATGAGTGCCATGAAAGAGTCAGCTGTGGGGATGATGTGGTGGCCGAAAATGGCCCACGAAATTGAAGAGTTTGTACGGCACTGTCAGCCATGTCAGAGTAACCGGCAAAGCGATGCCAAGGTTCCAGTGCATTTTTGGATCAAGCCAGATCAACGTTGGAGTCGCCTACACTTTGATTTCGCTGGGCCAGAGAAGTATTCCTAATTATTGTAGACGCGTACAGCAACTGGGATGAGGTCGAAGTCATGTCATCCATGAAGGCTACAGCTGTCGTAACCAGCTTAAGGAATATGTTTGCGACACATGGTGTGTCAGACGTTATCGTTTCAGACAACAGCACAGCATTCACTAGCTCGGAGTTGCAAGCGTTTTTAAAGTGTAATGGTGTGAGTGCTATTTTCACTGCACCTTATAATCCTGCCAGTAGTGGTAGGGCGGAGAGGATGGTAAGAGAAGTTAAAGAAGCTACAGAAAGTTTCGACGCAGTGTGAGATTTCGCGGTTATTGTTTAAACAGCACACGACGCCACATTTGGTCACGGGAACATCTCCAGCAGAATTAATGATCGGACGAAGGCTGAGGACAGCCTTGGACAGGCTTCATCCGGACCGGCAACACGTGCCTGAACTGCAACGGCAGGAGATGAAGAGGTTCCCTGTTGGTGACGTTGGCTATGTCAAAAGCTTTTGTCCAGGTCCAAGGTGAAAGGCGGTCAGGGTTGTGGCAGTCCCAGGCCCGGTATCGGACTTGGTCCAGCTGGACAACGGCGAGCGCCATGACAGGCACCGAAACCAGTTGAGGAGTGCCTGGACGAGGTTCGAAGCCGATGCAGTCACAAGTGCATGCTATCACGGCAGGCTTCCTCGTACAGCCAGACGGCCACAACAGCTGCCGGCAAGCACGGAAGCAACCACACGGGCAATTCCGAGCCAAGCTACACAAGACCCGATCGAGCCGCGAAGATCAACAAGCGCTAGACGGCCTGTCGCACGTTATGGCGTTGATGACTAACCAGACATTTTGGAATTGTGTAACGAATCTTAGGAGAAAGGAGTGTTGTGTACTGATATCGCGTGTCGCACCGACAATGCATTCTCATGGGTATCGCTTGTCAGCCACGCAAGCAGCAGTCGGCGGATCACATGTTTATCACCCTATAAAAGGGCACTGCTTCATTAAACAATGTTGTCTGTTCCACCCTGGCGTCCGGCTGATACACAAGAGTATGCTTTTATCGCCTTATCTGAATGTGTCTTGAACTTGAGCGTTCTGGCCCCTTCACGGACAGTTGTCGTGGTACAGATGTGTCTCAAAGAAATGTTTGCATAAGCAGATGTCACGATCGGCGTAGAGCCGTTTCAGTTTCGATTTGGAGACAGCTATAGAGCCTATCACAATCACCGGGGCCAATGTTGTCCACTTTATTGCGATAGCAATTCCATGGACAGTCACAGCGCGGGCATAGCGTCGGAGCCGCCACCGTGTGGCCACGTTATTTCTACACATACGCTGCCCGCGCGTGCAAGGGTAGGTCTTCAAAGACGCGAGATAAGCGCAGTGCGTTTTGCTGCAAAAACGAAGAGGTGGACGCACCATCACAATGAGACTTCTGCATTCCGCTGCTGTACCACGCTGTGTGCTCGCAAACACTAGCGTTCGTGTGCTGTGCCGCCGATTGGTCTGAGTGCAACGGAGAGTAACTTTCAGGATATGGACGCTGAAGTGTGTCCTTGTTTGTCACTTCACGCAGGATCTGGAAGGCATTGCAGGCCGTTAAGTCGTTTTATAGGTAAAAATGTAGTTTCGTGCCCATATTAAGACGCTCTGAGATAGGCCGCTCTAAATTAAATATGGCGTATTGACGTATCTCCACCCTTACCGTTATCAAGGTGTTGAAGCGCCTGCTGGTTTTTATATTCAATAAGTAATAAATGAATATTTAATAAATAAAAGACGTACAACAAGAAGAGAGTAAAGAATATTCGAAACTACAACGTCGCAAAGTTGTGGAAGCAGAAAAGAAGGGCGGCAACATGAAATCACTGAGAAGAAAACTTGCCCCAGGACAAGGCAAGAATATATGCACTCAAACATAAGCAGTGTTATGTGATCAGCAATTTTCGTATATAAGAAAAGCACCGGAAGAATTCTATACATACCTATACAATGTGCAGAGCAGCCACGCTGCTTTCATTGAATAGCGGTGAACACGATACCGACGGTCCTCTTTTAGGTAGCGATGACGTTGGAAGTGCATTGAAAGCCATGGCCCGGAGAAATGCGGCAGGAGAAGTGGGGATAACAGTCGATTTATTCAAAATCAAGAAGCTATCATGCTTAAAATGCTTGCGGCCTCTAATACAGAACACCTTATGACATTAAGTATATCAGACAGTTGGAAGAATGCCAACATGATACCAAGCCATAAGAAGGAAGAGAATAGAAAATGAAGAATTACGGGGCAATGACCTTGCCTTCAGTACTGTATAAATCATCAAAAATATGCTTTTCAATAAAATCAGCACCGCACATGACTTCAGTGAACCAATAGAACAGGCTGACTTCAGGACGGAATATTCTACAATGAATCGCATCCATGTCATCAATCAGGTAACCTAGAAATCGGCAGAGTACAATCCAGTTCTTTATATGGATTTCATACATTGTGAAATTGCATTTGAGTAGGTAGAGATATCAGCAGTCATAGAGGTATGGTGTGATCAAGGAGTATAGCAGTCATACGTGAATACCACGGGAAATATCTGCAAAGATTCCATAGCTACCTTGGTTCTCCACAAAAAAGTAGGAAGTTACCTACCAATATAAATTCGTTAGCCAAGGGGACAAAATCTCACGAATGCTATTCAGTGCTTAGAAGAACTGTTCAAGCTATTACTGTGGGAAGTCTTAGGAGTGAGTATCAACGGTGAATATCTGAGCAGCCTTCGGTTGGTAGATCATACTGTCCTGTTCAGAAACACTGGAGACGAATTACAACAAATGATTGGGGACCTTAACACAGAAAGTGTAAGAGTGGGGATCAAGATTAATATGCAGAAGGCAAAGATTATGTTCTATAGCCTGGCGTTGGAACAACAGTTCTGGAATGCCAGTCAGCTCTAGAATCGGTACAGGAGTAAGTTTTTCTAGGCCAAAAACTCACAGGGGACCCTGGAAATGAGAAGGAAATTGCACAAGAATAAAAACGCGTTGAAGTGCATAGGCAGACATTAACAAATCCTGACTGGGAGTTTATTACGGTTGTCGAAAACAAAAGTGTGCAATCATTGCATTCTACCAGCGCTAATATATAGCCCAGAAACTTGGAGGACAACAGGGAAGCTCGAGAACGCCTACGGGACCGCGCCAACAGCGATGGAACGAAAAACCTTAGGTGTAACGTTGAAGGGCCCCTCACCAGGTCTGGCCATTTTGAGCTGACAAGCGCACAGCATACAATGCGCGCCAACGATCGTGTTTGCAAAGAATTACATCGCTACGCGCCGCGGGAAGGTCTCAAATTTAAATCCGAACGCAGTTTTGCTTTCTAGCGGCCGCTGCACTCCAAGCAAGGCGGTGACGTACTCGCGTTCCTGCGCCTACGTACTCCGGTCCGCAGTGTGGCGTCAATCGAGGTCACACGCCACTTCGACAATTATTCAAGGCACCATCTGTTATTTGTGTGGTTTATCTGTTGCTTGAATTGATGAATTAAGGTTTAGAGAAATAATGAAACGCAACTGGGATGTCTGCGTGTTGTTTTTTGTTTGCACTTCAGAGAGAAGCAAGGGAAATGTACTTGCACTTCGTCTGCTTGTTCGCACGGTCGTGCAGTCACGTGCGCAGGTACCGAAACTATGCCATTTTTTACCGTGTTCCAGCACGTGACCATGTTCCGCGATCCGATTGTTCTACCTCAGTATTCATATAGCACTGAATTGTACCACTAGTGATGCGTCCTTGCGCACAGCGCGCAAAATCGTGCGCTACGCGAGCGAGACAGCAGCTTGCGCGCGACACCGTCAGCGGAAGTTTGTAGCGCCGAAAGAAGGGAGGAGGAAAAAACAGAGAAGGCGGGGCCTGTGACGTATGCGTCACGCAATTCTTGAGATCCGGTATGGGTGAACGCAGGGAAGGAATTTCACTTGCGGACGTAACACGGACCGAGTGGAGAGAGTGTCTCGTCAGGCATTGGAGCCCGCCAGCTGAAATCATTTGTTCGCTGCAATGAAATATTTATATCTCCGCTATTAATGAGCCGTTTTAAACACTTTTTTGCGGCAGGACGCTCCCTAGAGGACATGTAACAACTTCCTGCGTACAACCAAAATTTTCTATGGAGCCTGGTGAGGGGCCCTTCATGAAACAGGGAGAGAGCGGTGTGGATCAAAGACCAAACGGAGAAAGCCGACATCCTACTTAACATGAAGCAGAAATGCAGTTGAGCAAGCCATGTAATGCGTACGGTGGTTAACCGGTGCGCAATTAAAGTTACAGAATGGATACCAAGGAAGGGAAGTGCAGTCATTTACGTCAGAAAATTTGGTGGCGTGATGAAATTAGAAAATTTGCGGTCGCAAGCTGGAATCAGCTAGCGCAAGACATCATCATCATCATCATCATCCTAGTTACGCCCACTGCAGGGCAAAGGTCCCTCCCATACTTCTCCAACTACCCCGGTCATGTACTAATTGTGGCCATGTTGTCCCTGCAAACGTCTTCATGTCATCCGCCCACCTAACTTTCTGCCGCCCCCTACTACGCTTTCCTTCCCTTGGAATCCAGTCCGTAACCCTTAATGACCATCGGTTATCTTCCCACCTCATTACATGTCCAGCGCATGCCCATTTCTTTTTCTTGATTTCAACTAAGATGTCACTTACCCGCGTTTGTTCCCTCACCCAATCTGCTCTTTTCTTATCCCTTAACGTTACACCTATCATTCTTCTTTCCATGGCTCGTTGCGTCGTCCTCAATTTCAGCAGAACCCTTTTCGTAAGCCTCCAGGTTTCTGCCCCGTAGGTGAGTACTGGTAAGACACAGCTGTTATACACTTTCCTCTTGAGGAATAGTGGCAACCTGCTGTTCATGATTTGAGAATGCCTGCCAAACGCACTCCAGCCCATTCTTATTCTTCTGGTTATTTCAGTCTCATGATCCGGATCCGTGGTCACTACCTACCCTAAGTAGATGTATTCCCTTAGCACTTCCAGTGCCTCGCTACCTATCGTAAACTGCTGTTCTCTTCCTTGACTGTTAAACATTACTTTAGTTTTCTGTAGATTAATTTTCAGACCCACCCTTCTGCTTTGCCTCTCCAGGTCAGTGAGCATGCATTGCAATTGGTCTCCTGAGTTACTAAGCAAGGCAATATCATCAGCGAATCGCAAATTGCTAAGGTATTCTCCATCAACTTTTATCCCCAATTCTTCCCACTCCAGGTCTCTGAATACCTCCTGTAAACACGCTGTGAATAGCATTGGAGATATCGTACCTCCCTGTCTGACGCCTTTCTTTATTGGGATTTTGTTGCTTTCTTTGTGGAGGATTACGGTGGTTGTGGAACCGCTATAGATAGCTTCCAGTATCTTTACATATGGCTCATCTACACCCTGATTCCGTAGTGCCTCCATGACTGCTGAGGTTTCGACTGAATCAAATGCTTTTTCGCAATCAATGAAGGCTATATATAAGGGTTGGTTATATTCCGCACATTTCTCTATCACCTGATTGATAGTGTGAATATGGTCTATTGTTGAGTAGCCTTTACGGAATCCTGCCTGGTCCTTTGGTTGACAGAAGTCTAAGGTATTCCTGATTCTATTTGCGATTACCTTAGTAAATACTTTGTAGGCAACGGATAGTAAGCTGATCGGTCTATAATTTTTCAAGTCTTTGGCGTCCCCTTTCTTATGGATTAGGATTATGTTAGCGTTCTTCCAAGATTCCGGTACGTTCGAGGTCATGAGGCATTGTGTATATAGGGCGGCCAACCTTTCTAGGACAGTGTTCCCACCATCCTGCAACAAATCTGCTGTTACCTGATCCTCCCCAGCTGCCTTCCCCCTTTGCATAGCTCCCAAGGCGTTCTTTACCTCTTCCGGTGTTACTTGTGGGATTTCAAGTTCCTCTAGACTATTCTTTCTCACCTTATCGTCGTGGGTGTTACTGGTACTGTATAAATCTCTATAAAAGTCTTCAGCCACTTGAACTATCTCGTCCATATTAGTAACGATATTGCCGGCTTTGTCTCTTAACGCACACATCTGATTCTTGCCTATTCCTAGTTTCTTCTTTACTGCTTTTAGGCTTCCTGCGTTCCTGAGAGCCTGTTCAATTCTATCCATATTATAGTTCCTTATGTCCGCTGTCTTACGCTTGTTGATTAACTTAGAAAGTTCTGCCACTTCTATTCTAGCTGTAGGGTTACAGGCTTTCATATATTGGCGTTTCTTGATCAGATCTTTTGTCTCCTGCGATAGCTTACTGGTTTCCTGTGTAACGGCGTTACCACCGACTTCTATTGCGCACTCCTTAATGATGCCCATAAGATTGTCGTTCATTGCTTCAACACTATGGTCCTCTTCCTGGGTTAAAGCCGAATACCTGTTCTGTAGCTTGATCCGGAATTTCTCTAGTTTCCCTCTTACCGCTAACTCATTGATTGGTTTCTTATGTACCAGTTTCTTCCGTTCCCTCCTCAAGTCAAGGCTAATTCGAGTTCTTATCATCCTATGGTCACTGCAGCGCACCTTGCCGAGCACGTCTACATCTTGTATGATGCCAGGGTTCGCGCAGAGTATAAAGTCGATTTCATTTCTACTCTCACCATTCGGGCTCCTCCACGTCCACTTTCGGCTAACCCGCTTGCGGAAAAAGGTATTCATTATCCGCATATTATTCTGTTCTGCAAACTCTACTAATAACTCTCCTCTGCTATTCCTAAAGCCTATGTCATATTCCCCCACTGACTTGTCTCCGGCCTGCTTCTTGCCTACCCTGGCATTGAAATCGCCCATCAGTATACTGTATTTTGTTTTACTTTACCCATCGCCGATTCCACGTCTTCATAGAAGCTTTCGACTTCCTGGTCATCATGACTAGATGTAGGGGCGTAGACCTGTACAACCTTCATTTTGTACCTCTTATTAAGTTTCACAACAAGACATGCCACCCTCTCGTTAATGCTATAGAATTCCTGTATGTTACCAGCTATGTTCTTATTAATCAGGAATCCGACTCCTAGTTCTCGTCTCTCTGCTAAGCCCCGGTAGCACAAGACGTGCCCGCTTTTTAGCACTGTATATGCTTGTTTTGGCCCCCTAACTTCACTGAGCCCTATTCTATACCATTTACTGCCCTCTAATTCCTCCAACAGCACTGCTAGACTCGCCTCACTAGATAACGTTCTAGCGTTAAACGTTGCTAGGTTCATATTCCAATGGCGGCCTGTCCGGAGACAGGGGTAATTAAATATAAGAGGGCGAGGCCTTCGCCCTGCAATGGACCTTTATATAGGCTGCTGCAGCTGATGATGAAATGAAGCGACAGAAGCGTTGACGCATAACCTGCCTAGCTCAGCATAGCTGACCAGTGTTGCACCCGCCAATTCCTTGATGCTTGACGTACTGCATGATCCACGTGCTTTCTAGACCTGCGTACAAGAAGACTGGCACCTGCGTTGGTTGCGGGATCAGTTGCAACCGCCGCCGGGCACTCGCTGGTCCTCAGTTGATCCTATGTGTCCCCGGTCTGGCGTTCGGCATTTTTCAGGGGTGATACGCTTGGGAAAGAAGCCTGCGCCCTAAATTCTTGTCGATACACTCACGACCACAGAAAAAGTTATGTTTGGGTCGCTCCCATGGCGGCCCTTTCCTATAAGGCGTCCAAAATGCACCTATTGCGGTGGAGACGCCTTCGGGTCAGTCCAAACAACCCTTCTCAAACGTTTAGGTCCTATAACGGCCGAGCACGAGGCCGAAAACGTGCTTATACCCATTTTACCGGAAGGCACCCAGCAGCAGCACTTGCCTACGCCAGCCGCGGCGGATGCTCTTCAACAATGCCCTCTCTGCTTCGAAAATCAGGCGCCTAAAGACAACCCTTTAGCCTTTGTTGGGCCCCATATTCAAGCTGTGAACCCCCACGAGAGGCGAGCACCAGGCCAGGGAACATCTCTGCCCATTAAAATAAGCAATGATTTTCCGATTCTTCCAGGATTTTGTCGAATATTTCTATTTCCTCGGAACTTCCTTCCTTCATGTGTTCGATTTAAAAACACATTCAAGAACTTCTTGATCTTTGTCCAGCGATTTTTTATTTTCAAAATGATTGTGCGAATAGCGGCAACCATCAGATCTTTCGCTAGAGCTAGATAAAACTACAAACACAACTCCAACATCTCTGCCTTTCGCAACCTTTGGATGATTTGGATGTTGTTCAAACCTTTCTCGAGCACGAGTTGCCTTGTTGCCCTAACCGCTGCTCAAAGGCGTCCTACTTGGTCATCAAGCCGCGTCAAGTGGGAATTCGTTTTCTTTGCGCTTTGTTCGCTTTTTGTTTGCCTGCTCGCGCTCTTGCCTCTCACGTACTCGCTCTTCTGCCCGTCTTCTTTCCCTCTCTCGAATGATCTCTAGGCATACTGAAACCTCAACGTCGTCGGCCTTCGACGCGTGGATGCTGTTGACCAGCTGTTTTCGTTGGAGTGAAGCGCGTATACGCAGGCGCAACTCCTTCGCAAGCTCCAACAAGTACGGTTTACGCAACTTATTCCAATTCGTGGCTCAGTTAAGTTCTGCTTCTTCAACTGTACCCACTACTGCCTTGGCGCTCACACACAGTAGGCGATGACGATAGCTTTTTCCAGCCTTCCTACCTACACTGAGCAAAGCCTGTTAAAGCTCAATAAAAATTCTCGCACTTTCTAAACCTCGCAGAGAACAAACCATCGCAGACCATTCCGATGCCCCATGGCACCTCATGCAGACAACCAGTAATGACGCATCGCACCACTGGCACCAATTCTAAAAGATGGGCCGCAAATGATGAAGAACGGGACACTAACAGCACTTTGCAAAGACTTACGAGTCCCGAGCAGTCCAGGCAAAGGACATTGCGCCTCCGCAACCATGCAAATAAATGTTCATTGTGCATCGTTACGTCGCCGCTGTGCCCTCTGCGTGTACGCGGAGGCGGAGATTTCTAGAACCAGAAATCGAAACACACACTCAGCTAAGTAAAAAAACGCGCCAATCAGCTTAATTACTATAGGCACATGTTGAAATTTACGAATTGTAGCCGGTGGGTTTACAAGACGTATCAATTTGAAATGAACCTCAAGCATTACGCAAATTTCGAGACATCGTTGGACAAAGTTCGGGACCAACTATGTGAGTGTACCAGTTATTTTCTTCCTTCAATGAATCAAGAAAATGTCTTCGTGACAAAATTAAGTGAAAAAACAGTCCATTCTTTCGGAGAGTTTGATAACACATATCTCCAAACTGGTGTCATAGTCTAAATTTATTCCAAGTAGATAGGCCTTGCAAACTCGCCGACCACAATTCGTAACTTGTAATATGTTAGTCGTTCGTTAAGAAGTTAGTGACCTTGTTTAATCGAGTATGTAATTGGATTTCTCGTGTGAGTAATATGCGCCTCCGAGTAATGCAGCGGAAAGACTAAAATTACTTGTCCGCTAAAGGCGATTGTAGAAAACTCCGGATAACTGAAAAATGATCACCCCGTGTACCCATAGTCTTGAGTAGCTAAGGTTACAGTGGTGGGAACTTATGCCTTTGAACACATCAACAAATTCATGAAGCTTTATTTCTAGAAGGTACAGTCTGCACACAAGTGGGCCACAAGACAGTGCATGACTATTCACACACCATATTGATAAGGACTATATGTTATCAAACAATTGCATTAAGACAGCCAGAAAACAGCGTTTTGGCCGAAGAAGAACCTTTTACTTACTGGACTGTAAAACCTTGTAAATGCTCAGCAAATGTATAACTTACTGATTCTGAATTATCTAAGCTGTTGTTCAGATAGCACTGTAGTAGTAATGGGAAGTAAAATTTGGTAACTGCTCCTGTTACTGTATTTTTTTAACAATATAGAAAGTTCCACAGAGGCCCCGCTCTGATCCCTTGCAGTTTTGATGCTAACATTACTGATGAATTAAAATAGCCTGAGCACGTTAAATTTGGATCGCGTAGAATAAATGACAGTCATATCACAGCAGAGAATCAAATCAACGCATTCAAAACGACACAGTAATTAAAAGTATGCTAGTGTCTATTGTATGCGTCATCCGCTGTAATGTGGATTTAAGGATGAGCTGCGCTAGCAGATATGACTTATGCAAATTCTAGTACATGATTCCCACGCACTGAGAAGAAGAAATCAAAGGTGAAAAGTTTGATTAGGCAAAAGAAATACAGTAGAATGTATCAGAATGAAGCAAAACCGAAAGACAGCTAATTCAGTTTAGCTAAAGATAAGTAAGCCGGAGAGTACGCGAAAATAACAAAAGAAGTTACGTGTTCCTTAATCAGCCCACACGTATCAGATGTACTACAGTTCTTGCGATGGCGTTTTGAACATCGACGTCGGTGAGGTTCGCTCAGGAGAGCCAGCACATTCATTTAGGGTACAGGCGAGGGGTGTGGATGGTGCCGCTGAAGTTTCGGTCAGGTTACCGCGTTTCGAGCTTCCTTTTCTCTTGCGTTGCTTGCGCGGCTTGGGTGATTTGAGTATCTTCTCCGACTCCATGGTGGGACTCAAAGATGCTATAAGTGCTTCCTTGCGCTGGCTTTCACTCAGAACTGCGCGGTCTCCGGCAGGCTTCTCCTCGACAAATACTTCGGGAAGACACTGGACCGATAATGCGCTGGCAAATGCCAGCCCAGTTGTGATGGCCGCAACAACCAACAGCTGTTGTTCGTGCAAGGATCCTTGGATGTATGCAGCCAGAATGACGCCAAGCCGGCCGACGGAGTACGATAGGCATAGTCCCACGGATCGAATCTTAGTGGGGAACACCTCCGCGGTGTACGCGTAATTCAGGCATATGGCAATCGCCGCTGCGCTGGACATCATTATACGCGGCAGAGGAAGTGCGACGGCTAAGCGCGGGTGACAGAGTAGCATCTGCAGTGCGCTTGAGGCGCCGAGGAGAGCAATTACGCCTGATAGTGTCACACGGTGGCCTCGTTGCCTGATGCCATAGAAGGCTGTGATGAGAATGAGCCCACTCAGTATAAACGATGCCAACAACCACAGTACTTCGAGCGTGGCTCCCAAGCCTGAGGCACGAAATGCAAAGTTCAAGCTAAACCACGTCACGATTGCAGACAATGCGCGCCGGCGAAGGGAAGCCGAACGGACTATGCTCGAGGTGTTGGCAGTCACCGACGTGATGCTGGCCTCTCGCTTCATGAGCTGCTGCTTGAAAGCTTTGAATGTTGCTGCGGCCTTGTGAGCGTCTATGCCGTTAAACCGGGCTGCGCGGAGTATGGTGGATTCAGCTGCGCGAAGCCTCCACGTGGCAATCTGCCAAACGGGGGACTCGTCCAGGTAGCAGCACCAAGAGGCCATTATTGCCGTGATAGTGACGAAGAGCGCTTGTGAGAGCAACCACGTCGGCTTAAGCGTCGAAAGCCCGTGCACCAGGGGAGGCGTCACAAGCATGGCGATGCCGCCGGCTGCCAAGATGTACGGAGCCCGGTGCTGATTCCCAGTCACTTCGTAGAGCACAGTCAAGGGCATCAGCATGGTCGCGCTTCCCATGGCACGTGTGACAAAGCGGGACAGGATGAACACGCCCACGGTGGACGACTGCGCGGTCACCAGGCTGCCGAGCAACATAGAGACGGCACACGCCCATAAGACCGGTCTGCGACCAATTCGGTCTGCTGCGATTCCGGCGACCGGAACGAATAGCATGGGGGCCACTGCGAGCGTGTATTTCGAAGTGGAGTAGAGCCAGCTGTGGCTGCACACCATGTTCCACATGCTGACGATACTTTCGCCGTCTTTCTCGGTGTCATAATCCCACGCTTTGCACGGCACTATGCTACGCTCTTGCTGCTTGTCTTCCTGGAAAAGGAGTGAAAACAAAGCGTCAATCGACATCACAAACCACAATATGAACCGCAATGGGATGAGATTGTAAGCATCTGCTATTTCACGCAAACGGTATAAAATTGTTTCGACATAAATATTGATCACTGAGTAACGCCGAGCCTCCCTCCGTGCATCCGCCTAGATTCTTCATTTAGCGCGAACTCCGTAAGAATCATAATATCTGTAAACATGACGCCCCCGCGTGCAATCAAATTTAAGTGATGCCCTTGTATGCGGCAATTAACATCCCGCCTGTATACTTTTCTGCTTGCTCTATTACGTCTTTGACGATGGAAGTATACAGCGAGCGGGATCAGCCGACGACATAGGTGAGAGTCAAAGGGGAAGAATTCTTGCCTTTTCCTTCTGCTGTTCGTGTTTTTCCAGTTGCATTTAGGTGCACGTTAAAGAACCCCAGGTGGTCGAAATTTCCAGAGTCCTCCACTACGGCATGCCTCATAATTAGAAAGTGGTTTTGGAACGTTAAACCCCATAATTTCTTTATCAAAAGCGATATATTATGCAAGGAGGTGAGGCGCGCAGACAGGACACAAGAGAAGAGGACAACACGAACGCCGACAATAAACTTAAGGGAGCACTGACGCGAAAAGAAGAAAGAAGACACAAAACTTATCTGCGCAAGCTCTGGAATGGTAGCAGCACGTGCCAGTCGGGTACATGTGCCGGTCTACGCGAGAGATAGCTGTTAAGGCACTTAATCCCTTCCTTAGGTAGAGCAATCGAAGGCTGACTCCCGCACGCCCTTCCACCATTATAGAGATCCCGTGCCTCTACCATAAGACGCGTATCTTCATTCTTGTTCCTTTACAATATCGCGCATTCATCTTACGCTGACGTGCAGTTACAATCTTGGCAATGTGGGGAAAGATTACAAGGCGATCCACCGGTTAACAACCTTTTATGTTCCATTAGCCTCTGATCGATACACCGCCGTGTTTTCGTTGCGTAGAACTGGCCACAGCTAAAGCTTTATAAACCACACCCATACGACAGTCAGTAAAACTGTTGTTCTTGTTCACAGGACAAATATCTGTTCTTTTTTGCCTTTTACCTGCTCCTTTTTTCTCTGCACGGCAGCTCATCTTGCCTAGCTTATTGGGAGCAGTGAAGGCAACATTAACATCATATCTACTTGCAACTTTTTTAAGCCTGTGTGATACTGAATGAATGCACGGGATACCCACTACTCTTTTTTGCCATTACTGCTTTCTGTAATCACGGCCGTCCCCCTCGAAACCGTTCCAGAGCTCGCGCAGTTCAGTTTTATGTCTTCTTTCTTCTTTTCGCCTCAGTGCTCCCTTCAGTTGAGAGTCGGCGTTTGTGTTCTCCACTTCTCTTTTCTTGTGTGCTGACTGGAGGAGGAGGAGGAGGAATAAACTTTATTTGTGCACAGCAGATTTGAGACCTAGGCCTCTACCTAAATGACGGCCTCGAGCCCTTGGGCCCTGGCGGCATCTTCGGCCTGCTGGATTGCCTTGAGTTGGTCTTCCGGTGCACAGCTGAGCAACGCGGTCTCCCACTGCTCTCTGGTCTTAATTATTTTATTCTGTATGGGTGTACGAGGACAAGCCCAAACAATATGTTGTAGGTCCGCCCTTTCTTCACAGAATCTACATCTATCCGTGTAAAGGTCCGGGTAGTAGCGGTGGTAGGCCACCGGGTTCGGATATGTATCTGTTTGTAAGAGGCGCCATGCCGTCGCTTGCCGTCTATTTAACGAGGAGTGTGCCGGGGGGAAATGGGCCCTTCCCAATTTATAGTGTTTGGTGATCTCGTTAAAGCTGGTCATCCGGTCTCTCTCCGTTCCCAGTATTTGTTGCGTGTCACCTGCTCGGCCTGTCAGTTCTCGAGCCAGGTTGTGCGCTATTTCGTTCCCGGGAAGGGAGGAGTGTGCGGGTGCCCAAATAATGTGGATGTCGCGATCTTCACGAAAGTTGTTTAAAATTCTCAGTGCTTCCGGCGAGATTCTTCCCTCTGCATAGTTCTTGACGGCTGTCTTGCAGTCGCTTACTACGATGTTAGCTTCCGTGGAGGCTATTGCCAGTGCTAAGGCAGCTTCCTCCGCCACCTCTGCCTTCCATGTTTTTACCGTCCCACTAACTCTGCAGTCACCCTCTAGACTCGTAGCAACTATGGACATACTATGTCCACCTGCGTACTCCGCCGCGTCCACATAGACCACGTCCCTGGCACTACGGAATCTTTTGTGGAGAGCTCTCGCTCGTGCCTTTCTTCGATCTTGGTGAAACTCCGGGTGCATGTTTCTGGGGAGGGGGGGTATTGATAGATGTTCCCTTATTTTCCTTGGGATGTCTCTCCGCACTCCGTGCTGTGCTTCGTAGGTTATTCCGATGTCATCTAAGATGTGTCTCCCCGTCAAACTCTGTGTAAGCCTTTCATACTGCGCTACTCTCTGGGCCTCAATAAGTTCGTCTAATGTGTTGTGCACGCCGAGCGCCAAGAATTTTTCGTTTGACGTATTTGCCGGAAGTCCCAAGGCTTGCTTATACGCCCTTCTAATAATGCAGTCTATCTTGGTTTTCTCCGCAGCGTAGAGCTTGAGGTAAGGAACCACATATACAATGCGACTGATTACGAATGTTTCTATTAATCGGATGAGATTGTGCTCTTTCATGCCACAGTGCCTGTTGGATATCCGCTTTATTAGTCTGATTGTTTGTTGAACACTATTGTCAAGTAGTCTAACGGTTTCTCCGTTATGGCCGTTTTCGGATATGCGGAGTCCCAGTATTCTCAGGCTCTCCACTATCGGTATCGTGGTGCCTTCTACTGTGACCACAATACCCGGCCTTTCCCTAATGCTTTTTCGACCCCGGCATGTGGGCCTATAGAGCAGAAGTTCTGATTTTTGTGAGGAGCATCTCAGTCCCTTGTCTTCGATGTAGTCTTCCACCGTGTTTACTGCTGTTTGAAGGATCTCTTCCACATGCCCATCGCTTCCACCCGCCACCCAAAGGGTGATGTCGTCCGCGTAGAGGCTGTGTCCGAGTCCTTCTATCTTGTCAAGTCTCGCAGGAAGACCGCTGGACGCCTCATCTTTTTGCATAATGAATCCTTACCAACTAGCTCAGCTTTCTGTCTAAAGCGATCGTTACCTCACGGGTAGAGTATCTGGATCCTGTGCTCGGTTTCAGAGATTCAACCCAAATGATCAGACACTCGAATTTTCTATTGAAAGAATTAGGGAAGGCAGGAACCTACCTATATAATGAGAAGTGCCTAGATTGACGCCAAGAACACTTGAGATCAAAACGATAAAGAGAACTGGTAGGCAACTTAGACTTAGCTGTCTCTTACTGGAACTCGCACCTCGGCGTTGGTATTCGTTAGGTTAGGCAAGCGAGCGTCTTTTCCCTGGCACAATATGCGGGAGAGGAGAGAGGGAGGGCGAAGAGGGAGGGGAGCACGCGGCACCTGGTGGGGCGTAGCCCCCTAGCGAGCAGCGCACGAAGTGTACATAACGTTCCCTCTCCGCTGCTGGCGTCACAGCATTAACCAGCGCGCGCGCGAAGCTGCTGTGAGCAAGTGAGAGAGCGGGCGAGCAGGTGAGCGCCGGGAGAGGAGAAGCGAGGGAGGAGGAAGTAACGTCTCATCCGCTCTGCTATGCAGACGTTCAGTGTATGCTAGACAACTGCTTTCCATTAATAAGCCTGTTAAATATCGTGTCGCTTTCCTGTGTGTGACGTCACTAGCGACGTCACTACTTTGGCTTTTTACTTCCTCGTTTTCAGGAATTTCTCCAAGGTCGTGCTCAAGTGGCGCGTTTCGAAAGTCTATGATTCTGCGCTTTGGTGTGTGGTAAGCTGTGATCTCTAATTAATTCTAATTATTCCGGACACTTTAGCAACTCAGCTTGTAACTAAAATTGTGCTATGTTACCATATCTACAATGAATGCAATGAATTTTGTACTGTGGCATTTTTTCAATTTTTTTCTTATTTATATTGAATTTCGTACACTGTCGTCTCAGGTAAACAGGAAGGGCTGCGCAAGAAACAAGGGGGTCAGTGGATGCTCGTGCCAGTAACAAAAGAGAGGGCAGCAGAGTCCAGCGATTTCTGCCGGTCAGAACTCATTTACTGTGTGAGCAGCGTTGCCCCATGGTGAACATCATCATGTTGTTTTTGTTGCCTGCATTTTCTTGAATCAAATGCATTTATTCACAGTGGATAGTAGACAAGCAGTTCCGGGCGCGTGATCGGCGGGGAGGGGGGGCGGAGGTTGACCACCGTAATAATAAAAGCATTTATTTAAAGTATGATTTGGAAAAAACCTATTATATTGTTTCAAAAATGAACAAAATTGTGTGATAGCACAGGAAGGTTAGTGTGAATTTCGTAAAAGGTTCCGCTTTTTCTTTTTTGTGATGTATATAAATTCATCCATGTTTGACATACCTGTAGAATGTGTAGCATTGTACGCATGCTGTAGAATTCAAATTATGTACATAGACTAACTTAAATACCCTCAGACTCGCTCTGTCTAAGTAGATTAAAGTTGTTTTGTTAAACTCTGTAGGGTTGTGGAGCCTCCTTCCGGCAGCTGGATAGCCAAAGTCCTACGCTGAAATTTTTTTTATTGTTGGAGGCGCATAAACATCTTACTATTTGAATATATTTTATTGTGATCATTTTGGCGTGCATGGTGTTTATTTTCACGTTTTGTATGTGTTTCAAGATGACGTGACATTTGGAGGACTTGTGTCAAACAGTTACATTTGTTGTTTCGTTGCCATCGTTCAGTATAACAACGTGTAAGCTCATGTGTACCTCTATATGATTGCAGCATGGAATTTCAAATTACCTTCAAATTGAAACTCTCCTCGAGTGGTTGCCTCTTAGCATTCTTGCCGTGTACTTTTAAAGGAACGCATGACGAACAAGCTCGGCGCGCAGGAAACAAAAAACTATTGCAGAAGCAGCCGATAGCATGGATACGCATTTCCTTATCGCTAAAAGCCATCGCACCGTCTGTCGTCATCCTGACGTGCCGCGAGAAGGTAGTAAGCTAACCAGAATGTGAAGCTTTGCCTAGAGCTTATTGTAGGCTGATTTCGAAAATCGTTCGTGTTTTACGGGATACATCACACTCGTTGCATTACCTCATAGAGAGTGTTAAGCAAGAAGGCATGGCAATGTAGCAGCCGTGGTACAGCTGTGTCAGGTAGAGCGAAATGCACGAGGGTCACGACGGACGTTAGCTCACCGGTAGAGGGGGCTCGTATACGGTGCACTTGCTGAAGCTGCCGTCGGCCAGCACGGGAATTGCGACGTTCTTCCAGCCCTGGACACCGAGGTAACGCAGGTCGTCGGGCGGCTGGCACCAGTGGTCCACGGGACGGCCGATGAGGTAGTAGTCTAACGAGTGCAGCAGCACCACACAGATGGCGACGAAGGCGCTGAACAGGACTATCTGCTGGAACCGCCCGTGACCAAGGATGATGTAGACGTTCTCCTGGATCAAGGCTCGCGTGTCCGCGCTTGCGAAGCCTTCCAGGAGAGTAGTGCTCCCCGACCTGGGACTCGCTGGTTCAGACGCCTCCTCTTTCGCCGGCATGACACTGATCAAGCGGCACGATCTGTTCTCCCAGCAGGCAAAGATTCGCAACCGCTTGATGAATGGTGTAGAAGAAGTTGATGATGGCCTCATAAAATGGCTCATACCCACACTGGGGTATTGGCCAACCATTCTATACTGAAACATTTACTTAATGCTTTCAAGTATTGCAAATTAGAATTTTCAAAAAGAAGAAAAAAGGAACATACAGAAAGAAAGCAACGTAGAAAAGAACAACAAAAATGATCATGAGCCATTCCCCTCTGTGAGGGTGGTTGATCAGCGAAGATTTCCTGTAGAAGACACGGAGGTGACAGATAAATTTGAACAAAGGTACGAACTAATTTATTGTCTAGCTGGGTGGTCGTTATGACGTATGGTGTGCACACTCATTGATTGTCTTGATCGGTGGCCATTATTTCACTTGCAACTGCAATCACATTGTTCATAATGTCAAATCGATGCACATACGCCGCTGGGTGGTCGGTTGGGCAGGATTGGTGTGGCGTCACAAAAGCTAATTCTGCGACATGGAAAGCGTAAACCATTCCCTCTTCGGTACCGACATATCCACATTGATATCACCGACAACGACAACAGGGGTGGTATAATCGCTGCTCATTCATGCAAAGTGAGCAGCCATGAACCTTACGGGACTATGAGTAATTGTATTTTTGCTTTCTTACGGGGGTATGAGCAATGGCTCACGGGTTACGAGCCATACATGATGACAGTTTTCGATATTCTGTTATGTATGTTGTACGCGTGATTAGAAAGAATTTAAGCACTGTTCGCTTCAGTTTGCTGAATGCTTGTAGCCTCTGCCATACAGGGCTATGAAGCATTGCATATTTTCTTGTTTACGGGAGCACGAATGCTTAAGGGGGTATGAGCCATTGATGATGATAGTTTTTATTCATGGAGAAAAAATGCATGGGTTTCTAGCTATATATAGCTTCGCTGTAAAACCTTATTCCTTTAGTTGATTGCATAAATTTAGATCTGCAGACTTGGAGTGCCATGTGACACTGGCAAAACATGCCGAGCGCCAGTGGGTCTATACTAGTCCAGGTGCAACCAAATTAGCAATGCCCACTAAGTTTTAACAAAAAACAATCCCTCTCCAGAATAGGAATCGGCTTCGCTGGTCCAGTATTCGGCCCCTACCTACCGCATTAAACCATCAATCAACGCATGGCCTTCAGTCCCCAGCAGTTACGGAGCACCTAACCAAGGTAGAGTGTATAAGCGCGACTGGACGAGGACGAAGAAAGAAACAGATACACAGACACAGCGCTGTGTCTGTGTATCTGTTTCTTTCTTCGTCCTCGTCCAGTCGCGCTTATACACTATACCATGGATTCTAACCAACTAGCCCGCCAACGTGTTTTAACCTAACCAAGGCAGTGGTAAGACCTGCAACGAAGCAGAGAGTGTTAAGAATTTCTGTACCCGGACGGGCCACCACTCTAAACTGAACATGGCAACATTCAAACACGAACCCTCTCGTGATAACCTAGCTTCATAGGACTCTTTAAAGAAGTACCCGGCATTGTGTGGAATATTATTGGCCTTAGTGCGGGTAGGTCTGGTCAGGCTTATACAGTGCTGACTAACGGTCACATCCTCTGCTATAGAGGACTCCCGGATTATAAGCAATAAGGTGTACGATTCCTAATCCATAAGGACATAGCGGGAAAATTGGCCAGTTCTAGAGCATTATAGAGAGAGCAGCAGTAGTCGTAATAAAGCTAAATAGGATGTATAGAATAAAGGTAGTACAAACCTACGGCCCAACCTCCAGTCAGTGTGATGAAGAAACACAACAGTTTATGTAGAAGGTGAATTGGCAATGAGAAAAGTGGAAACTCAGTGTGTCGTAGGCTTGGGCGACTTGACTGCAAAAGTGAGGAAAAAGTAGGCTGCTGAACAAGCAATTTGCAACTATGGCATTCATTCTAAGAACACTAGAGGAAAGGTGTCGGTAGAATTAGCCGAAAGGCCGAATAATAACTAGCTTCTTCAGGAAGCGCAGCAACAGAAAGTGAGCCTGGAAAAGCCCCAATGGAGAAACAAGAAATGAAATATAGTTCATGATTTCTGCTGATCCCACCATAGTGCAGGATGTAGAAGTTTAAGATAGGGTAACGTGCAGTGATCATGATTTAGTGAGGTCTAGGATATACATCGATATGAAGAGCGAAAGAGTAAATTTA
This sequence comes from Dermacentor andersoni, assembly GCF_023375885.2. Taxonomy (NCBI): domain Eukaryota; kingdom Metazoa; phylum Arthropoda; class Arachnida; order Ixodida; family Ixodidae; genus Dermacentor; species Dermacentor andersoni. Next base: position 114,992,034 of record NC_092816.1, on the reverse strand, counting down.
GTAAAGAAGAAACAGACCAACCCAGATGCAGTTAGGGTAAAAGCAGATCAATACAGGGTGGTGCTTGCAAACAAATATGCAGCCTTTGAACAGAGAGATTAGGATGACATAGACGTAATAAATGAAACTTTAGCTAGGATGGCTTCAGAAGCAGCAATCGAAGTTGGAGATTAGGCACCAAGGAAACAAGTAGGTGAGCTCTCTCGAGTAACGATGGATCTAATAGACACACGACAAATAATGGAAGTGACCAACTCAAGAGATCAGATAGAATACGCGGAACTGTCACACTGATGAAGAAAGAGAAATTTAGGGATAATAAGTAAGTATAGTAATTGCGTTTATTAGGTAATGGACGCAGCATGAAATCAGGTACACGAGAACATGGCAAAGGACAAGCTAAGACGTATGGAATGAAAGATAAGCAGGGTAATGTCATCAGCGATTTCAATATATTAAAAGCAGCAGAAGAATTCTGCACTCACCTTTACAGTACTCAGAAAAACCACGCTACTTTCATTCTAAGTAGCTTTGGGCAAGATACCGAGAGTCCTTTTATAAGTAGCTATGAAATTAAAAGGGCCTTGTAAGACATGACCCGGCGAAACGAAGCAGAAGAAGCTGGAATGACAGTCGATTTAATCAAAGATGGAGGAAATATCATGCTTCAAAAGCTTGCGGCTTTTTATACGCAATGAATCAAGTGTACCAGAGAGCTGGAAAAATGCCACCATTTTACTAGTCCATCAGAAGGGAAACGTTTAAAAAATATAAGGATCACAAGCCAGTTACCTTGCTTTCATTGTAGAAAATAATGTTACGGGCTGGAAAAGACGTATAATATTGTCACGAGAGGAAAAGCCAGTCAGTCAGTTCTAAGCGAACGGCCGTTTACAGTTCGTTTTCGCAGCAGCTACCACACACACTTCTTCTTCCTCGACATCTAGCGTAACTAGCGCGTGCCATTACCCCTCCCTCCAAAAAAAAAACAACAAATAAATAAATAAATAAATAAATTTGGGGAGATGTTAAATGCCACAAGGAAAAAAATAAAAGAAATGAGAAAGACAACGGACGAGACGACAGGGGCCGCATCACAAAGTTTGTGAATGAGAGTCAGCGCGAATGGTAGGGCTTCATCCTGGTAACGTGAACAATGTCAGAGGAACGTGGTCTACGGGAGTGGTGCGAACTGTCGGCTGGAATAACTTCGTAGTTGACAGGACTTAGACGACGCAAAACTATGTAGGGTCCAAAGTATCGGCGCAATAATTTTTCTGACCGGCCTCTTTGACGTATAGGGGTCCAAACCCATACAAGATCTCCCGGGTTGTATGTGACGTCTCGATGGCATATGTTGTATCGACGAGCATCTTGACTTTGTCGGGATAGAATTCGTTGCCGCGCAAGGTGCCGCGCTGCTTCGGCACGCTGAACAAAGGCGTCTGTATCTGGTGCGGTAGGTTGCGACGAAGTTGGTAGGAGCATCACGTCGAGCATAGTGGTGACGTCGCGTCCGTAGACCAGACGAAAAGGAGGAAACCCGGTGGTTTCTTGTAGGGCAGTGTTGTACGCGAATGTCACATACGGGAGCAGTTCGTCCCAATTTTTATGGTCCGTGGCAACATACATGGAAAGCATATCCGCAATCGTTTTGTTGAGACGCTCAGTTAAACCGTTAGTCTGCGGGTGATACGCAGTTGCCGTACGGTGCGTTGTCCCGCTCAGCTGCAGGATATCTCGGACCAACTGGGCAGTGAAGGCCGTACCACGGTCTGTGATGACGACAGCGGGAGCACCATGTCGAAGGACGATATTTTTGATGAAGAAGTTAGCAACATCTGAAGCAGTAGCTCGCTGAACGGCTTGTGTTTCGCAGTATCGAGTGAGGTAATCGGTGGCGACGACGATCCAGCGGTTATCAGCCGAAGACTTGGGAAATGGGCCGAGTAAATCCATCCCGACTTGTTCAAAAGGTGAGCAAGGAGGCCGGACAGGCTGAAGCAGACCGGCTGGTTTCTGTGGTGGAACTTTGCGACGCTGGCAATCTCGACAACTTCTGACGTACTGCTTCACGGTTTTGGCGAGTTTTCGCCAATAGTACTTCTGCTTGATCCGCGCGAGAGTACGCATGAAACCAAGATGCCCGGACGTTGGTTCGTCGTGGCATGCACGTATAACGTCGTCGCGGAGAGTAGCGGGAACAACGAGCAGGAAAGCGGTTGCCGTAGGGTGAAAGTTCCGCTTGTATAGGATGCCGCCACGTAGGCAGAAAGATGACAAGTGACGCGCGAACTGCCGTGGGGGTTGTGGGCGGCTTCCTTCAAGGTATTCAATCAAGGGCTGGAGCTCGGAATCTTGGCGTTGCTGTTGAGCAAGGTTTAAAGACGGAAGAGTACAAAGAAATCCCGAATCGTCGTCAGTATCTAGTGGTGCGGGTTCGACGGGGGCGCGGGAGAGACAGTCGGCGTCAGTGTGTTGCTGGCCAGACTTATAGACGATGGTCACATCAAATTCCTGCAACCGAAGGCTCCATCTTGCGAGACGGCCTGAAGGATCTTTGAGATTCGCCAGCCAGCAGAGAGAGTGGTGGTCGCTGACGACACGGAAGGGGCGTCCGTACAGGTATGGGCGGAACTTCTGAATAGCCCATATGACTGCCAGACATTCTTTTTCAGTTGCTGAGTAGTTTGTTTCAGCAGCAGACAAGGTTCGGCTGGCATACGCAATAACGCGCTCAACACCAGCTTGAAACTGTACGAGTGTCGCTCCGAGACCAACGTTACTAGCATCAGTATGCACTTCTGTGTCAGCCTCGGTGTCAAAGTGACCAAGGATCGGTGGTGTCTGTAGACGTTGCTGAAGGTCGTGGAAGGCGTCGGATTGTGCCGGGCCCCAAACAAATGTGACGTCGTTCTTGATGAGTCGTTGCAAAGGTTCGGCAATTTCACAAAAATTGGGTACAAAACGGCGGTAATACGCGCAAAGCCCTAAAAATCGGCGGACATCGTGTTTTGTCTTCGGTATCGTGAACAGAGCGACTGCCATGGCTTTGTCAGGGTCAGGGCGCACACCGGTGCTGCTGACAATATGACCTAGAAATTTGAGCTCCTCGTAGCCAAAGTGACATTTTTCGGGCTTCAGGGAGAGGCCGGCGGTGCGGATAGCTTGAAGAACCGCCTCAAGCCGCTGGATGTGTTGGTCAAACGTGGTGGAAAAAACAACTACATCGTCTAAGTAGACTAAACACGAGTTCCACTTGAGGTCAGATAAAACTGTGTCCATCATGCGTTGAAATGTGGCCGGAGCGGAACACAATCCAAAAGGGAGGACCTTAAATTGATAGAGACCGTCGGGTGTTATAAACGCCGTTTTTTTCCTGGTCCCGTTCGTCAACTTCAATTTGCCAGTACCCACTACGCAGATCCATTGAAGAAAAGTAACGGGCATGTCGCAGGCGATCGAAGGAGTCGTCAATTCGAGGAAGTGGGTAAACGTCTTTTTTCGTGACCTTGTTCAGTTTGCGGTAATCGACACAGAATCGTAGTGAACCGTCTTTCTTTTTAACTAATACAACAGGTGAAGACCAAGGACTTGTCGATGGTTGAATGACATCATCGTCGAGCATTTGTTTAACTTGATGACGAATAGCATCCTGTTCTCTTTGCGACACGCGATAAGCGTGTTGGCGAACAGGTTGGACGGTCGGTTCAGTGATGATTCTGTGTTTGATTAAAGGAGTCTGTTTGACCTTCGACGTGGTGGCGAAACAGTCGCTAAATGACGATAGCAGAGTGAGGAGCCTCTGCTTCTCATTTTGGTCTAGCTGTGGGTTGACGTTGATGTGACTGGTCAAGTCCACATCGCTGGGTTCCGGAATCGAGATTGTCGTTACCGAAGCACAGGCGTTGCAATCGGCCACAGTTTCAAAGTAGGCCATGGTGGTATGCCTCGCAAAGTGCTTGTATTCGCCACTGAAGTTGGTAACTAGAATCGTGGTTTGCCTATGTTGGAGCTCTACGAGACCTCGTGCGACGCCGACTTCGCGATCCAGCAATATGGTGAGGTTACCTTCGGCAATGCCTATTCCTAGTTGTTCTTGGGGGCATTCAACGAGGACGAAGATGCTACTTCGAGGCGGTAACGTCACGCAGTCATCGACCACGCGTAAAGCCGCGCGGTGATGTTCATCCTCCACACTCGAATCCGAAGAAACGTAGTTAGAAAAAGTCACGAACAAGTCACGAAGGTTAATGATCGCCCCATACTCCTGGAGAAAATCCATGCCCAGTATGACTAGCCGAGAACACTTGGGCAGCACAAGGAAAGACGCTACGAAAGTCGAAGTAGAAATTGCAAGTCTGGCGGTGCATCGTCCAATGGGTGACACGAGGTGTCCTCCGGCCGTAATCAGATGTGGGCCGTCCCACGCTGTCAGCACCTTGCGTAGCCGAGTGGCCAGTGAGGCACTCATAACCGAGTAGTCAGCTCCCGTATCGACAAGTGCAGTTACCGGATAACCGTCGATTGAAGCAGTAATAGCAGCAGAAGTTCTTTTTGCAGTTTCGAATGAAGGCGTCAGCGGTACGTCGCGAGGGGATGGCGTCGGCGGAGGATATTTGACGGTTCGCATGACAGCGGCCTCACCCCCGGAGGTCGCCGTTTTCAGTTTCCCCGGCGCGGGCTTCCACCGTTGACTCCAGCGGAATCAAAGGCGGGTCGAGGACGGTTTGGTGACGCGTACCGACGAGGTGAAGGCGACCGTGACTGTCTTCGCTGTTGGGCAGGAGGAAGCTGGTTATTTTCTAAGTATTGCTCGATGTCGTGCGGGCGTTCGCCATAGCGCGGGCAACGGGCGTCCGGATGGTATCCCCGCAGACCAATCCGTCGGTACTGGCAGTCGCGATACATGTGACCAGCCTCCCCGCAGTGATAGCACAACGGACTGTTGTCGGGGGCGCGCCATACTGTAGATTTCCGCGGACCAGGATGAAAAGGTGCTTGCGGATTCGTGCGGTGGATCGGACTTGGGGAGCGTCGAGAAATCCCAGCAGGCGGCTGTGAAAAACGGCCCGTCGACGGCGCGGAAGCCCGAAGAGCATCCGCGTACGAGAACGTGGGAGGTTCGGGTCGTGTTGGTGGCGAAGGATGAACCACTTTGCCGATTTCTTCCCGAATGACATCCGTAAGAACCGCGGCACTGGGAGGTGCCGGAGCTGATGCATAGGACTTCTGCAGTTCCTCTCGAACGATTTGTCGTATTAGCTCGGTAAGGGACTCCCTGTCATCATTTGCAGGTACGAGAGAGCATGCAGCGGTCATGGTGGTCTGGCGTTCATACTGCGAGAGCCGCTGCCGAAGCATACGTTCCATGACTGTTGCCTCACGAACGAACTGAGAGACTGTTGTAGGAGGATTGCGCACGAGGCCCGCGAAAAGCTGTTCTTTTACGCCTCGCATTAACAGACGCACCTTCTTGTCTTCTGGCATTAGTGGATCGGCCCGACGGAACAATCGCGTCATGTCTTCGACGAACATGGCGACGGTTTCGTTTGGCATTTGGAACCTCGAAGACAGTGCCTGTTCGGCTCTTTCTTTCCTTTCGGGAGTGCAGAAGGCTTCGCAAAGCAGTCGGTAAAACTCCTGCCAGCTGGTAAATGAGGCTTCGTGGTTCTCGTACCATACTCTCGCCGCGTCTAAAAGGGAAAAGTAGACGTTCTTCAACTTACGGCGATCGTCCCAGTCGTTAAAGGCGGCGACCCGGTTGAAGTGGTCCAACCAGTCTTCAACGTCCTCAAAGGCGTCGCCATGGAAAGGGTTAGGCGTGCGAGGCGCGTTGAGAATGCATGGTACGGCAGCATTTGGGATCCCCTCGGTTTGGCTTGCGGTAGTTGTTGACATCTTCCTCACGGAGCTTGCCAGGGGGCTGTATTGCGGTGGAAGACCTTGGAGGCGACGGCTGCTTCGATAGATTTCTGCCGTCCCCGAGGTACTGGCGTCGGTAGCTTCTGGTTGAGGACCCGTAGGCATACGATGGATGCGTACCCAGCACCTCCACCAGTTTGTCACGAGAGGAAAAGCCAGTCAGTCAGTTCTAAGCGAACGGCCGTTTACAGTTCGTTTTCGCAGCAGCTACCACACACACTTCTTCTTCCTCGACATCTAGCGTAACTAGCGCGTGCCAATATATTTATAGGGTTTATACAGAAGGACGCTTTGGATGTCTCTCGAGATGGCTACCGTACCAGGTGAGCATGACCGAGCGTCGTCTTCTCTCTCCATCTTCATCGCTGACAGCGCCCTGTAGCATGACCTGTGTCGGCGAAGGCACCCTCCCGGTGCTTGGTAGGTGCAAGTGATATGATTCTAGTTTTGTGACGTCGACGATTTCAGATGTATGGTAGCATGGAGAGGTTCAATTACATATGTGACGTCGGCTACATTGCGCAAGGCACAATACGGGCCAGAATATGCCAAAATCAACTTCTCATATAGACCAACACATATGATGGTGTTCAGAGGAGGACCATGTCACCATGGTTGAAATGGGCATTGCGGTGTCGGGCATCATAGACACGTGGTTGCTTTTTTTGCGAAGCGGTCAGACGCCAACGGGCAATTTCACGCGCATCTGCTGCTCTATCGATGACATCACGGGCGTATTCTGACGTTGTGTGAAGCGCAGTGGGAAGGAGCGTGTCGAGCGGAAGTGCGGCGTCTCGACCGTATAAAAGAAAAAAAATAGAGAGAAGGCTGTAGATTTTTGTTGGGACGTATTGTTGACAAATGTTGGAAAACGGAGGATGCCGTGCCTGTCCTTATGGTTAGCGGACACGTACATGACGAGCATGCCTGTGATAGTCCTATTAAGACACTCCGTCGCCCCATTTCTCTGGAGGCGATACGCGGTCGTAAACCTGTGTTATGTAGCGCCGGAGTGCAAGATGTCTTCAACAAGTTGTGACAAAGTACCGCCTTTGGTCGGTAAGCAGCTCGCCTTGGATAAGAATTACATCTTCGAGGAGGAAGTCAGCCACGTTGGCTGCTTAGCAGCTAGGGAGAGCACGTGTAATTGCATAAATGTTGGTGAGTCCGTACCAACTGCTATCGATTTCTTTCCGCTGACCCATGAAGGAAAAGGGCCAAGGATGTCAAGACCAACCCTGAGGAATGGTTCTGCTGGTATTTCGATGCCCCGGCGGCGTTCAGCTGTAAGAGTGGCTGCTTTCCTGCAGTGCTGACAGGATTTGCAGGAGCAGGGTTGTTGAGGCGGAAGTTTCCACCTGACGTATGATGCCTCTCACATAAGCATCATGGCATTCCTTGTCTCCGAGGTTGCTAAATACGGTAAGTGACAGTACACAAGCAGACTCCTAACTGTCAGGAAGTTCTTTCGTATCGACTAGATGACGCGACAAGCAGATAGCATCGTCATATTGTCGGTCTGCCTTTTAGAGAACTCTGTAAGAGTACTCCTGGAGTCGTAGAGCCTATCGACCTTGATGACCAGCAGGATCGTTAAGGGCGAAAGCCAGCATAAAGCGTGGTTACCGGTCATAACTCTAAACTGCCGCCCGTACAGTTAGCGGCGAAATTTGCCCACTGCCCTTACAAGGCTGAGGCATTCGCGTTCTGTGATCGAGTTATTGCATTCCTCTGGGGACAGAAGACGGCTAGCCTACGAAATGACACGGTCACAAATGTGTTGTCGTTGAGCCAAACAGCGCAGATACCATGACCACTGGCGTCTGTGCGCATTTCTGCATGAGCCGATGCGTCAAAATTGCTGAGAATTGGTTGCAACGTCAGTCGCCTGGTCATTTCCGTGAATGCGCAAACTTGTTCATTTGTTCATGACCCTAAGCAAAAGGCAAATTTTATTTATTTCTGTGAGAGAGCGTGCAACGTCATAAAAATGGCTTACTAAGCAGCGAACGTAGGAGCAGAGCCGTACAAAGATTTGAACGTCGTCGGCACAGGTCGGCACAGGAAAATCCTTGACTGCATGACCTTTATCGGTATCACTGTCGAACCCAGAAGAATAGACAATGTGTGCGAGAACAGTAAGCTGCCTTAGACCAAAGTTGCATTGTGACGAGTTGAGTTGGAGACCTGCTTTGCGGAAAAGAGAAAGAATTGTCGTCGAGAGATGCTCGAGTGTGTTTCGAAAGTCAGCGAAAAGATAATTACGTCGTCGAGGTAGCACGAGCAGATTGACCACTTAAAACGGTGAAGGAGAGCCTAAATCATATGTTCGATTGTAGTTGGGAGAGAGAGAGAGAAATCAAGGACAGGAAAGGCAGGGAGGTCAACCAAAGCGCACCCGCTTTGCTACCCTACACGGAGGATGGGAGAAAGGGGAATAGAAAGAGGAAAAAAGAGAGAGTAAGCACTGAATGCGTGTGGGGGGGACACTGTACACAGGGACACTATAAAAGGTCTCTTAAGCAGGTGCACTTCAAGTATTGCACTAGTGCACGAATGGCTTTTCGTGCCAGTGACGGGTGTGGCCACAGTCCGAGTATCTTTGACTTTGTCAACGGTCTTGAGTCCAGTCGGTGCAAAGTTGCCCGCAGAGAGAGGCGTTGTACATCGTAGCGAGGGCATGTACACAATAGGTGATCGATGGTTTCCTCGCACGCACAAGAGTCGCACATCGGGCTGTCGGCCATTCCGAAACGATAGGGGTATGCGTTCGTCAACCCCACCCCCAGCCACAAACGGCACAGCAAGGTAGTTTCGCCGTGGCAAAGGCTAGATGGCAGTTGTAGCCATAGCCTGGGGTCCAGTTACGGAATCGGCAATTGAAGGCACTTGAAATCCAGAGGTCTTGTGACATTTTGCGTGCAAGTAGGCGAAGTTCCCTGGTAGCGTTCGATCTCGCCAAAGGTGTTGGACGCGTCTGGATATCTTCATGGGCAGACCGGGCAGCCTTGTCAGCTGGGTTGTTGCCGACGATGCCACAGTAAGCAGGAATCCATTGAAATATGGTGTTGAGCCCTCTTTCCAGAGCATGGCGGTGCACTTCCCTGATGTCAGAGATCATCTGCTCATAAGTTCGGCGGTGTAATGCAGACATGATACTGTGAAGAGCTGCCTTAGAATCACAAAATACAACCTATTTCTCTGCTGGCTCTTCGGTGACGTACGTCATAGCGGCATGGAGAGCTGCTAGTTCTGCCCATGTAGACGTAGTCGTGTGTGACAATTTGAATCTAACCTGCTTAGCTGGAACGACGAATGCGGCAGTTGATCTAGCAGGTGAGGTCGAAACTTCGGTATATATATGTATGCGCTCATTAGACGTCTGGTGCAGTAATAGGAGCGTAAGTTGCTTCAGAGCCGACGATTGATTATTGTAATTCAGTAGGAATAGTAAAATTCCCTTGAGGTAGTCGCAGGCACCAATATAGCTGGGGCATAGCATAAACCGAATGACATTACATAGGATCTTTAGATGCCGTTAGGTGTATCAAAGGCGGTCTTCTGACGGTTCATGTCGTCAACCGCAATTGAAGAAAAATTTGTTGCACTGAGGAGGCCGTCAAGTACGTCATGTATCCGTGGCAGGGGGTACACGTCTTTCTTGGTTACCTTGTTAAGGTTCCGGTAGTCTGCACAGAAGCGCCAACTGTTATCCTTCTTTCTAACAAGCACGACAGGGGAAGCTCAAGGACTTGAAAAAGGTTCAGTGATTTCTCGGGAAAGCATCTTGTCAACATCTTTCGGTATGACTTAGCGCTAATTGGAGTATACACGATAGGGTTGTCGGTGTATGAGGCTTGCATCGCCAGCCTTTATGCGATGCTTCACATCGGATATCTGGCGCAGTATTCGGTCAGTAAGATCAAATATGTCCCAGTACGATGCGAGGAGGCAACAGAGCGCGTTCACGTGGGGATCCGGAAACTCAGAGGCTATCATTTTTGCATGATCTGTATAGTTGCATGATCTGTATAGGGACTGGTAGGCAACGGTGTATTAGAAGTCAAAGCGGAATTATCGCAGTCGCAGGCTGGTGCAATGGCTACAAGAGAGACACCCTAAGACAGTACTTTAGGACACAGGCTGAAATTCACAAGTGGGAGACACACAGTACTTTTCTTTATACGGATGACCGTGTGTGGGAACGTGACGTTGTGCGAACAGAGAGTGTCAGAGTTGTGAGGCACGATATATTCACCGTCGGCTATTGGTGGATCGGGAATGATGTCTATGAAAGTCACAGCAAGACGGGGCAGGTGAATGCATTCAGCAGAGCATAGTCGACTAGACTTCGCATCAGAAGGATCAACGTAATGGTAGGGCGAGTTGAACAATGCTGCCAGAACAGTCAATAATTATCGAACGGCGGGCAGCAAGTCGAGTCCCAAAATGATTTCATGTGGGCACTGTTACAAAACATAAAACAAAACAAACTATGCTATGCAGTGAGATGTAACACGGGCGGTGTACATCGCAGTAACAAGAGGAGTTCCATCGTCAGCTACGCGGACTGCAGCAATCGGAGCGGGTGTGAGGACTCTTTTAATACGAGCACGGAGGGTGGAGCTCATGACTGATATGGGGGCGCCGTTGTCAATGACAGCTATTACAGTTGTACCGTCCACGTTTATATTGATGAGGTTGGGATGACCAGGTAGCGTGCACAGAAAAATTTCTGGTCGGGTCGTCATGGCAGGTTCACTTCTCAGAGCTGCGCCTGTTTTCCGAGGAGCGGTGGGGATAAAAGCGACGGGCCTTGGGCGACCGCGACTGGCGTCGTGATGGCGACAGTAAGAGGCTCTATCGCGGAAGCAACGTGAGTGGAGCAGGATCATCTTGAACGTGCGATGGCATGCGAGCACTGTCAGCCGGACGTCAAACGTTGGCTAGTTTTTGCCAACAACGATTTGGATGAGGGAAAGTGTTGTTTGAGATTCAGTGGGGACACGCACTTGGAACTGAACAGGCGAGGCAGCTTCAATCTCCCGGCGGACAATACGCACTCTATTATCTGGTGCAACAGGAACGGTTGTTAGGCGGATGTACCCGAACGTAAATGTCGAAGGCGTGTGGGGGAGGCGCGAAAACTGGTGCGCAACACGACGTTTCGCTTACTCAAAGCGCCGGTATTCATTCATGACGTTGTCAACTATGGAGGAGTCCTTAAAGATGAGAATGGAAAACGCGTCGTCTGCTATACCCTTGGGGATGTGGTCGACCTTTCAGGCTTCCAGCATAATTTGATCAAAATACGGCAGAGCGTTTAACGTCTTGAATATATGTCAGGTCCAACTCGGTGCGCGTCTGAACCCGGCATGCAAGTGTTTTCTGAGCGTCACGACGGCGTCAGATTGGTTTGCCAAACAAATGGGTGAGCTTTTCTTTACACACATCCCAAGTCGTGATTTCTCATTTGTAGTTTTCAAACCAAACTTGTGCCGTTCCCGCAAGGTAAAATATTGTGTTAGCTAGCATGAGTGCATGACCCCAGTTGTTGCACCCACTTACACTTTCGTACATTTGTAGCCAGTCTTCGACATCAGTGTTGTCATCGCCGGAAAATATACCCGGGTCACGCGGTTGTATGAGCACAAGGTGGTAGTAGGTGGTAGTCGGTTCGGGCGCGGTCGGTGAGGTGCCTGAAGTACTGTCTATATCGTTGTGAGCAGGCATGGAAGATGGAGCTAAGGTGCGTCTGCTGCGTAGATCCGTCTTAAATGTTGAATAACCAGCACTCTCTACCAAAATGTTGCGAAGAGGAAAAGACGTATAATACATTTACAGTTCATATTCAGACGCTTTCGATGTCACTCAATATTGCGACCGATCAACGCGAACGTCATCGAGCGTCGCCGTCTTTTCTCTCCACGTTCATCGCTGACAACCCCTCGTAGAAATATTCACAAAGATAATTTCCGATGGCATCAAGGCCACACTTGACTTCCATCAACCAAGAGGACATGCAGGCTTCAGGACGAGGTATTCTAGAATGGATGGCATTCTTGTTACCAATCAGGTAATCTAGAAATCTGTGGAATACAATCAACCTCTCTGGATGGCTTTCATAGATTATTAAAATGTAATTCAATCCCTAGAGGTGTCAGCAATCGTAGAGGCATGGCGTAATCAAGGAGTACAGGAGGCATACGTGACTACTTTGGGACATACCCACAAAGATTCCACAGCTATCCTGGTTCACCACAAGAAAAGTAGAACGTTACTTATCAAGAAAGGGGTCAGGCAAGGAGACACAATCTCTATAATGCTATTCGCTACACGATTAGAAGACGTATTGAAACTATTAGACGGGGAAGGCTTAGCAGTGACGGTCAACAGTGAATATCTCTAACATTGGTTCGCAAGTCACATTGTCCTGTAGCAACACGGAGGACGAAGTACGACAATTAATTGGGGCCTTAACCTAGATAGGGTAAGAGTGGGAGTGAATATTAATGTGCAGAAGGGAAAGATAATGTTTAAAACTCTGGTAGGGAACAAGAATAAGGAATGGCTAGTCAGCTTCGAGTCTGCAGAGCAGTACGTTTGTCTAGGTCAATTACTTACAGGGGACCCTGATCATGAATAGTAATTGTATAAAGGAATAAAAATGGGTTGGGGCGGATAAGCCAGACATGATTAAATCCTGAATTGGAGCTTACCAGTGTTGTTTAAAAGAAAAATGTACAATCATTGCATTCTATCAGTGCTTACACATTGGGCAGAAACATGAAGATTAACATGCAAGCTAACGAACAAGTTAAGGACCGTGGCAAGATGGATGAAACAAAAAAATCTTATGCGTAAGGTTAAGAGAAACGAAGAGAGCTGGGCGGATGAGAGAGAAACCGTGGATAGCCGATATTCTAGTTGACATTAAGAGAAAGAAATGAATCTGGCCAGGCCGTGTAATGCACAGGGTGAATAACCGGTGAACTATTACATATTGACGCAAAATAAATTTGCACGTGATGACACGGGACCCTTAAGTCGAGAATGACGAAGTTCGTGGTTGCGGGCGCGCTCTCCGAGGACCAGCCATCGCAAAAACGCAGTCGTTTCATTGCCAATTTGTCGGTGGTAAACTGTTTTGGTTGTAATAGCTGGGTGACATTTCTGGGGGAGGCGTGGGGTACGGTCGATGTTAACATCTCCGGAGCATACCCCAGATCTAAACCCGGCGAATAGTTCAGCCGAGCTTAACCCTGTGCACGTACGTGCCAGCCAACGTCTCCAGGGACTCGAGCCACAGCACGGTATGCTGCCCAAACGAACTAGAATGTCGAACCAACCACCTCCTGCCACAGCTGCCGCATCGCACGTTGTCGTCAATCACATCCGGACGCCGCATCTGTTCCACGGAAGTGCTTCAGAGGACGCCGGCGACTGGCTTGGACATTTTGACCGGCTTGCAAACCTCAACGACTGGAACCACAACCGTAAGCTACGCTACGTGTACTTTGCTCTTGAGGATTCCGCGAAAACTTGGTTTGAGAACCATGAGGCGAAACTGACGTCATGGGAAGAATTTCGTAGACAGTTCCGCAATGCGTTCGCCAGGGCGGACAGGAAGGAGTGGGCGGAGTTAGCGTTGGAGGCAAGAATTCAAGGCCCGAATGAGCGAGTGACGGCGTACGTATAAGACATGAATCGGCTTTTCAGACGTGCGGACCCTCCTATGACTGAAATGAAGAAGGTGCGCCATCTCATGCGTGGCGTCAAAAAGGAAATCTTTGCTGGCCTCATTCGAAATCCGCCGACGACACTTGCAGAGTTCCATGACGAAGGCACTACTATGCGAAAGGCCCTTCAACAGCGCGCCAGGCAAAACAACCGCGACGCCATGATTTCAAGGGAGCTCTCTGCCGTTACCCTCGGTAACGACGTTGGCGCCTTGCGAGAACTCATCAGGGCTGTCGTCAAGGAGGAACTGCAGAAGATGCAGACGACCACTGCCCCTATGGGACAACTTTAGATTGAGGAAATGGTGCGCGCCGAGGTCCGAAAGGCCGTCCATATTCCTGGACAGTACGAGGCACCACAGCAGGGACCGCACGCTGAAATGAGTTATGCTGAAGCAGTACGCCATCCGCCACCCTCAAGTACGTGCAGCATGGTACACCCCACTCAACAAATGGACGTAAGTTGCAGGCGACCTCGCAGCCCACCACACATCGCCGAAGCAAGAACTAGGAAGAGCGACGTCTGGCGCACCACGGACTACAAGCCCCTTTGCTTTCATTGTGGCGAAGCCGGACACATCTACAGAATGTGTCCTTATCGTCATGTGGTGTTCCGTGGATTCTCGCCGAATCCACCTCGTCCACGACCTGGTGAGCGGCCGCCGGAAATAGAGAGTTTCGTCGCGAATCATCGCAAAGTTGATCAGCGATGGCAGGAGCCCCGTTCTTCGTCTCCTGCTCGTTACAGGTCACCATCACCAAGCCAAGCCTTTACTCGCGGCGCTCTGAGACGCCGCTTGCCAAGCCCGGCGGGTCGGGAAAACTGAGTTCAGCTACTTCCGGAGGTGAGGCCGCTGACTACGACTGTACGCAACATCCTCCGCTACGACGACAACGACGAAAAGAGAACGACGCAGACGTACAGACGGAGTCCAACACCTTACGAGAGGTAGTAACGTCGAACATTCCCGTCACCATAGACGACGAAGAAATAACGGCGTTAATCGACACTGGAGCGGACACCTCAGTTATGAACATGGACCTTGCCTGCAAGCTGAAGAAAGTTCCTACCGAGTGGACTGGGTCGCAGATTCGCACTGCAGGAGGCCATCTGCTAACCCCGGTAGGAAGATGCACAGCGCGAGTGAGCATTCGTGGGTTCACGTACCTCGGAGATTTCGTTATCCTCCCAAGCTGTTAGAGGGACATAATTGTGGGAATGGACTTTCTGCAGGCTAATGGCGCCGTGATTAACTTACTAAAGTCGCGGGTAACGTTTTCGACGGCACAGGACTTAGCAGGGAGCAGCACTGACGACACGTATGTCAACGCCTTGAGGATTGTTGACGAGAACATCACGGTGCCGCCAAGGAGCAGCGTATTGACCCTCGCCACCTGCGACGCATTGGAAGGCTATGAGGGTATTGTCGAGGCAAACATCCCGCTGCGGCTCGAAAGACACATCTGCATCGCCCGGGGCCTTGTTCGAATACAGCATAAGTGCTCGCAAGTTTTGTTGACAAACTTCAGCCATGAGTATCAGCACGTCCCTCAAGGTACAGCTGTGGCATTCCTGAATGACACTGCTGACTTCTCCGGATGCAACAACTCGCGCCAGCCTGCATACCCGCGTCCACATTAATGCTGACTTAGCAGATGTACAGAAGGATCAGCTGCTGGGCCTACTGATAGAATTCTCCGGCTGTTTTTCCACGGAATCCAAAGTCCAGCGCACTTCTGTTACGCAACACCGGATCGTTGCAGAGGATCCGAGGATTGCAGAACGTTGCGGCCTGTTCGTCAGCATCCGTATCGCGTTTCACCTATGGAGTGGGAGGCGATTAAGCGTCAAGTTCAAGAAATGCTAAATCATGACGTGATACAGCCGTCGACAAGTCCGCGGGCTTCGCCTGGCGTACTAGTAAAAAAGAAAGACAACATACTCCGCATCTGCGTTGACTACAGACGGCTTAACAGAGTCACCAAACGTGACGTTTATCCCCTGCCACGGATCGATGACGCTTTGGACCGTCTGCGTCATGCTCAGTTCTTTACTTCGTTAGACCTAAAGTCAGGCTACTGGCAAATCTAAGTGGACGAGCGTGACCGTGAAAAAACCGCCTTCGTGACTCCCGATGGGCTGTACGAATTTAAAGTGCTGCCTTTCGGCCTCTGTTCCGCTCCTGCTACGTTCCAACGAATGATGGACACTGTACTCGTTGGACCAAAGCGGCAGACGTGTCTAGTGTACCTAGACGACGTTGTTGTGTTTTCCAGCACGTTCGATGAACACCTCGCCCGGCTACGAAGTGTCCTTACCGCAATACGCAAGGCCAACCTTACCATCAAGCCTGAAAATGTTACTTCGGTTTCCAGGAACTCAAGTTTCTAGGCCACGTGGTCAGCTCGAAAGGAGTGTGACCAGACCCAGAAAAACTCGCTGCCGTTGCCCAGTTTCCTCGTCCTAAAGACAAAAAGGCTGTTCAGCGGTTCCTGGGCCTCTGCGCTTACTACCGTCGTTTCGTTGAAGGCTTCTCAAGGATTGCTGAACCGCTCACGAGACTGACGCGACAAGATGTGCCCTTTGCGTGGACGGAAGACCAAGAGCAGGCCTTCAGCGAATTGCGTAAACGCCTTCAATCAGCTCCAGTGCTGGCGCATTTTGATGATACCGCGGCAACTGAAATACACACCGACGCCAGCAACGTAGGACTTGGGGCCATTCTGGTACAATGGCAAGATGGCGCAGAACGTGTAATTGCGTACGCGAGTCGTAGTCTGACAAAAGCAGAAGCTAATTATTCAACGACCGAAAAAGAATGCTTAGCAGTCATGTGGGCCATCAGCAAGTTCCGACCCTACTTATACGGCCGGCCATTTCGAGCGATCAGTGATCACCAGTCGCTCTGCTGGCTTGCCAATCTACGAGACCTACGAGACCTATACGACATAACTGTTGTCTACAGGAATACGACAGGAATACGACATAACTGTTGTCTACAGATCCGGCCATAAGCAAAGCGACGCTGACTGCTTGCCACGTTCTCGCATTCCCTTGACATCCTCCGACTTAGAGCTAGATTTGCCGTTTCTTGGTGTCGTCGACGTGGTGCGCATGGTTGACTATCAACGTGCCTACTCTGAGATGCTCCCAGTCATCCGATATCTCGAGGGAGCTGACGTTGTTGTCCCACGCCCACTTTCACGAGGATTGACGTCGTAGTGCCTGCGAAACGATGTCCTGTACAAGAAAAATTTCGATAACAGCCAGGAAACGTTCCTCCTCGTCGTTCCGGCGGCACTGCGCGAGGAAGTTTTACAGGCGTGTCACGGCGATTCCTGTGCCGGCCACTTAGGCTTCGCGAGGACTTTAGCGCGCATACAGCAAAAATACAATTGGCCACACCTATTTTCGTCGGTTCAGCGCTATGTGCGAACCTGCCGTGACTGTCAGAGGCGTGAAGTTCCACCCGTCAAGCCTGCCGGCCTCCTTCAGCCTTTGGATCGGCCTCCGGCGCCGTTCCAGCAAGTGGGAATGGACCTTCTTGGGCCATTCCCCACGTCCTCCTTGCAAAATAAGTGGATAATCGTGGCAACTGACTATTTAACTCGCTATGCGGAGATGAAAGCTGTGCCGCGGAAAACCGCTGCTGAAGTCGCCAGCTTCTTCGTCCACAACATCGTGCTTCGCCACGGTGCACCCGCTGTACTCATTACTGACCGCGGTGCAGCGTTTAGAGCGGAGTTATTGCAACAAGTCGTGACACTGACACTGACGCACACCGACCACCGAAAGACCACAGCCTATCATCCCCAAACTAATGGCTTAACAGAGCGCCTAAACAGAACATTAGCCGACATGCTCTCCATGTACATTGATGTGGAACACAAAATATGGGATGAAATTTTGCCATACGTCACGTTTGCTTACAATACCGCTGTGCAGGAGACCACCGAGTTTGCACCAGTCGAGCTTGTTTACGGACGTCGCGTTACAACCCCCTTAGACGCCATGCTCCCGGTAGACCCCGGAACCACAAGGTATGACACCCCTGAGGATTTTGTCCAGAAAGCCGAGGAAGCTCGCCAGCTCGCTCGGAATCGCATCCGCACCCAGTAGAATACCGACGCCTACCGTTACAACCGGATCCGACGGAACATCCAGTACTTACCAGGCGGCCTCGTGTGGGTGTGGACACCTATCCGACACTGTGGTGTTACGTTTCTCCTACGACGCGCGGTATAGCCGGCGCGGATGCAACGGACGCCGGGGCTTCGTTCAAAGCAGCGGACATTTTGGCCCGTTCAGCGCCGCCGATACGCCTCCCCGCCAAGCGCGTCCAGGCATGTTTCAATGCCACGTGTCTTCAAATGTGCGTGTGTGTTTGTGTGCATGTTGGTGCCCACGCTTGTCAAAGCGCGGCAGCCGGGGAGAGGAGCTCCCCAAGTGTGAAGCGAGGAGGTCTGACCGGCGCCGGCCAGGTGGATGCGTCACTACACTCGTCCCAACGTGTCTCTCAGCCTGTCCGTGCCGCGCGTCACGTGCGCCTCTATCAGGCGTTCCCTCTTGCCCTCGACTCCGAGACTATAAAAGCAGCTGCCCCCGGACGCCGAGAGAGGCTCCGATTTCTGCTGTTGAGTAACGTGCTCTCCCATCTCTCCACTTCGGTCGACCTGACCGGCCGCTCTGTTGCGATGCTAGAATAAACAAGTTGTTCTGTTACCAGTCGACTCATGCTTTGCCGGGACCTTCGGATGCTTCCAGTTGTGCCCCAGGCCGCCAGGCCAACGCTACCCTTGGGGCTTGCTACCCATTTGCAACAACGGGCGTCAGCGCTGAGATTCCAACAACCACTGTCTGTCAGCGGTGAGATCGCGACAACGGAGGCCAGCAGCGAAGATATGCAGTTGACTGTATGCTGAGCAGCACAACGACCATCCGGGAGCAGTGCAACGAGCCCTGTGTGATGACTGGTTGCCTGCAGCGGAACGACTGCGCTGAATTCTTGGCTGCGAGGTTTGGTGAGTGCGGGACTTTCTTCTTCTGAGTTTTGCCAGGCTTTTGTTAGTGTCAGAAACAGAGCTGGTAATTGTGGTTGTCGCTGCTGCCGGGTTAGTTTGCGGCAAGGCAATAGAAGGCAGTAGAGAAAGCAGCATTCAGAGCAGCCATGGATTTGAAGTCGTTGCGCAAGCCGAAATTGCTGGAGCTTGCAAGAGAGTTGGGTCTGGATGTCTCAGACAAACTCAGAAAACCAGAACTGCTGAGGGCTATTCTTGAGTTAGAAGCTGAGGATGACGAGCTGTCGGAATGCCTTGAGACCATTGAGGAGCGCCCAAAAAAACATGAGCGCGAACTTAAAGAGCAAAAAGAGAAACTGGAGCGCGAACGAAAAGAGCAAAAAGAGAAACAGGAGCGCGAACTTAAAGAACAGAAAGATGAGCGCGAACGAAAAGAACAAAAAGAAAAGTGCGACCGTCAACACGCTTTGGAAATGAAGCGTCTCGAGGTAGAGATGGAACGCGCTCGTAATGGAAGTCAGGCACACGGTGCAGGACAACGAGTATCGTTCAAAATGACTGACCTGATGCGCAGTTTAAGCTTGGAGAGGACATTGGTTTGTTCCTGGTGAACTTTGAGCGAACGTGCGAGAAGCAGGGGATCTCTCGGGAAACGTGGCCACAGCGCTTGCTCACTTTGTTACCCGGCGAGGCGGCCGACGTAGTCGCTCGCTTGAAGAGAGAGGAGGCAGAGGATTTCGACAAAGTGAAATCGAGTCTGCTAAAAAAGTACAGGCTGTCAGCGGAGGCGTTCCGTCGGAAGTTTCGGGAAAATGAGAAAGGCAGAAGTGAGTCATATACAGAGTTTGCCTACAGGCTAATGTCAAACATGCAGGAGTGGCTCAAAGAAGAGAAAGCGTTTGGTGACCACGAGAAAGTTCTGCAGTGTTTCGGGCTGGAACAGTTCTATAGTCGGTTACCTGAGAACGTGCGGTACTGGGTCTTGGATAGTCCAGACGTTAGTACGGTGGCTAGAGCCGCTGCTCTAGCCGAGGAGTTTGTGACGCGTCGGGCTCGCGGAGCTAAAGACGGTCAAAAGGGTGAATTTGGCTCCAAGTTTGAAAGGCCGAAGTTCACACCCATGTGAGCAAAGGGGAACACACGTAGTGCGTATGCGAGTGAAAGCAGTCCGACCGAACCTAAGGAGACGGCGGCAGCCGAAGCCGAACGCAGAAAGCGGTTCGAGACGAGGCAAGCGCGCGTGTGTTATACGTGCCAGAAGCCGGGTCACTTTTCGGCGCAGTGTCCAGAAACAAAAACAAAAGTCGTGTTTTTGTCATTATGCAGCACTGACGAGAACGTGAAGCTTCTCGAGCCTTACATGCGAGACCTCCTCGTGAACGGGAAAGAGTGCCGAGTGCTTCGCGATTCCGCAGCTACAATGGATGGAGTTCACCCCTCTTACGTAGAAACCGATATGTTCACGCGCGAGTGTGCATGGATCAAGCAAGCCGTGGAAGCTCATAGCGTGTGTCTGCCCGTAGCAAAAGTGCTTATTGAAGGACCTTTCGGAGCACTTGAGACGGAGGCTGCAGTGTCATCTATGCTGCCCCCCCAGTACCCGTACCTATTTTCGAACAGGTCCGATCACCTCCTGCGCGAGAAGGGGCTTTTGTTTGGTGAGGCTAGCGTTCAGGCCTTAACCAGATCGAAAGTTCGGGAGCTCGCTGCAAAGGCGGTAGTTACGGGGCCGACGTTGTCGAACAATGAGAAAGGGTCAGAGGTGCAGCAAGCTGATATTCAGAGCACGCCTGAACTGAATAAAATTGAGCCTATAGCGTTAAAGGCACCAGATACTGGAGAGGAAATGCCCGACACGGGAAAGTTAGAAGAGCTATCTGCAGATTTGCTCATCGCGCCAACGTCAGACGGGCTTAATAGGTTGCTAAAAGTCAGCCGGGCGGCTTTGATAGCCGAGCAAAAGAAGGATGGCAGCCTAGAAAACATACGCTGCATTGTCAAGGAAGGTATCGCCAAGAAAAATGCTCGCTTTGTGGAAAGAGGTGGGGTCCTGTACCGGAAGTATCTAGACCGCAGGGGAGCGGAGTTCGATCAGCTGATCGCGCCTCAGTGCTACCGTCAGGATCTGTTGCGCTTGTCGCATGGGGGTTCGTGGTCCGGACACCTAGGAGTTAAGAAAACTAAGGACCGTCTCTTGCAAGAGTACTATTGGCCAGGGTGTTTTCGGGACGCAGACCACTTTGTGAGGACATGTGACACCTGTCAGCGGGTGGGCAAGCCAGGGGACAAATCGAGGGCGCCGTTGAAGGTGGTACCTATCATCACGGAGCCTTTTAGACGGCTCGTTATTGATACAGTGGGACCTCTGCCGGTAACAACCACGGGGTACAGACACATTTTGACTGTGATCTGCCCAGCGACAAAGTTCCCTGAAGCAGTGCCGCTTAAAGAACTCAGCTCAGTTGAGATAGTCAATGCACTACTGTCCATATTTGCGCGAGTTGGTTTTCCTGCGGAAATCCAGTCAGATCAGGGCACAGGGTTTACTAGCGCTTTGACGACAGCCTTTCTCGAAAGGTGTGGGGTAAAGCTGTTACACAGCTCAGTGTACCACCCACAGTCGAATTCCGTTGAGAAGCTCCACTCCGTCATGAAGCGCGTGTTGAGAGCGCTGTATTTTGAACAGCAAACTGACTGGGAGCTGTGTCTGCCTGGAGTGATGTTTGCATTAAGGACCGCGCCGCATGCGGCTACGGGGTTTCGCCAGCTGAGCTAGTGTACGGTCGCTCGCTGCGTTCTCCGCTTCGCATGCTTCGAGACGGATCACTGCCCTCTCCAATGGCTGCAGACCAACTCTTCCACAAATGGCCGCCTCCTGCGCTGGAGCCTCGCTTTGCAACAATATTCCTTTGAGGTGCGTTACAAAAAGGGGAGTCTCAACGGTAACGCCGATGGCTTAAGTCGAAGCCCCTAACGTAAGAATCAGCCTCAAAGTTGTTTGTTACTGATGTTTTTCTTCCTGAGGCAGCATTTTTAACATATTGCTTTTGTTTAGTGTTTCAAAGTGATGACGTGCTTTCTAGTGCAATTTTCCAATTTGTGGACGCGTTCTGAGTGCTGCTAGACTACTGTAAGGAACTAGGCAGTGGTATAAAAGGGGAAAGAGCCTGGCAGGACTTGGTGAGGGTTGTTTCGTGCTTGCTGACTGAGCGGTTGAGTTTCGGCGTAGTTCTAACGCTTGCCGGGAACGAGAACAAAAATGTCAACTCTCCCGAAGTCACTTTGCAGTGTCCTGTGTGAACCTGAACGAGAGAACGAGGCCTTCTCTGTGCGCTGCGCTCAAGAAACGCCGAAGGACGCCCGACTTCGGTTATGAGCATCATCGAGCGACATCCCTCCGGACAGCGGATGCAGTCCCCTGACCATCGGGATCTCCTTCCCCCGGCGGGGCGGTCTGTTACGTTTCGCCTACGACGCGCGGTATAGCCGGCGCGGATGCAACGGACGCCGGGGCTTCGTTCAAAGCGGCGGACATTTTGGTCCGTTCAGCGCCGCCGATACGCCTCCCCGCCAAGCGCATCCAGGCATGTTTCAATGCCACGTGTCTTCAAATGTGCGTGTGTGTGTGTGTGTGCATGTTGGTGCCCACGCTTGTGAAAGCGCGGCAGACGGGGAGAGGAGCTCCCCAAGTGTGAAGCGAGGAGGTCTGACCGGCGCCGGCCAGGCGGATGCGTCACTACACTCGTCCCAACGTGTCTCTCAGCCTGTCCGTGCCGCGTGTCACGTGCGCCTCTATCAGGCGTTCCCTCTTGCCCTCGACTCTGAGACTATAAAAGCAGCTGCCCCCGAACGCCGAGAGAGGCTCCGATTTCTGCTGTTGAGTAACGTGCTCTCCCATCTCTCCACTTCGGTCGACCTGACCGGCCGCTCTTTTGCGATGCTAGAATAAACAAGTTGTTCTGTTACCACTCGACTCATGCTTTGCCGGGACCTTCGGATGCTTCCAGTTGTGCCCCAGGCCGCCAGGCCAACGCTACCCTTGGGGCTTGCTACCCATTTGCAACAACGGGCGTCAGCGCTGAGATTCCAACAGTGGGCTCTCAGAGAAATTGTTGCGCCGCTACTTCGTCCCCTACGAAGTTGTACGCCGCTTCAGTGATGTGAACTACGAGGTGGTGCCTCAAAGCTCTGATCCTGGTTCGAACCGACGCCGTTCCCGTGCTGAAGTCGTCCACGTAGTACGGATGAAGCCGTACTACGCACGCCAGGGCTAAGCAACCCTCACAAACCGCTTCAGCATTGTGTGCATTCCTGTATGTTTTTTTTGTCTTTTCATGTTGGCACTCTTGCCCATAGTGCGCGCCCGCTGCCCTTGAAGCGAACGGGCCGATCGCTTTTGAGAGTGGAGCAATGACGCGAAATAAGTTTGCAAGTGATGACACGGGACCCGTAAGCGAGAACGACGAAGTTCGTGGTTGTGCGCGTGCTCTCCGAGGACCAGCCATCGCTAAAGGCAGACGTCTTTTGCCAATCTGTCGGTGGTGAACTGTTTTAGTTGTAATAGCTGGGTGACAATATATATTGACACGTGTACTTATCTTTATCGGGCGACCACGTTTCGCCGCTTAACAACTGTAATCGCACAGCGACGGACGCGCCTGCATGTATCCGATGTTTCTGGAAAGTTATCGATGCTTCTACCCGGCTGTCTGTTGTCGCCGAACCTTGCGTTATCTGATGTCATCGCGTAACGCGAATGGTGTAGAACTTTGTGGAAGGCACGCGGGTCCAAACGATTAGTCTGGAACATTCGACGACTGCCCTATAAAAGCCGACGCGCTTGACCCGCCGTTCAGATTTACGACGATCGCCGACTGTGTTCGCCGCTCTCGTTGTGCTTTAAGTGTAGCCTGTTTTGTGGGCACAGGTTCGCCCAATAAAAGCTAGTTTTTGCCTTTCACAGTTTTGCTACTGTGTTCTTTGACGTCACGACCACGTGACATCTGGTGGAGGTGCTTTGCGTTCATGTACCGGACGCCCCCACAAAGCCGTGACCCAAGCCCTCACTCGGAAGACACCAACGTCGCCAAGAACCAGCGAGGTAGCCGCAGGCTGCAAGGACTGCCCCCGGAGCACGGACTTTTGCCTGAGACGACTAGGAAGATGGCCACCACGTCCACCCCAATGGCAGCCCCAGCGTCACCCGTCGTGCTGCAGCAGCCCAGGGAGCCTCCGACGTTCCGCGGTTCAACTTTCGAGGACCCGGAAAGCTGGCTTGAGACGTACGAGAGAGTCGCAACCTTTAACAACTGGAACAGCGACGACAAACTGCGATATGTCTTCTTCGCTTTGGAAGACGCGGCCAGGACGTGGTTCGAGAACCGAGAAGCCACCTTAAGGACCTGGGAACTTTTCCGAAGCGGCTTCCTGGAGACGTTCGCAAGCGTCGTACGCCGAGAACGAGCCCAAGCGCTATTAGAAACCCGGGTGCAGCAACCTAATGAGACGACCGCGATCTACACGGAAGAAATGAGCCGTCTCTTCCGCCACGCCGACCCTGAAATGCCCGAGGAGAAGAAAGTCCGCCTGCTGATGCGTGGTGTGAAGGAGGAACTTTTTGCCGGAATGGTACGAAGCCCACCGAAGACCGTCGACGAGTTTCTTCGCGAGGCCACCAGCATCGAGAAGACACTCGAGATCCGAAACCGGCAATTCGACCGCCGCACAAACTCGACGAACTACGCTGGAGTTCAATCACTGGCCACCGACGACCTGCGCGAGGCTATCCGAGCGGTCGTGCGGGAGGAGCTACAAAAGCTGTTCCCACCATCACAGCCTCAAGTGGCTTCGATTGCCGACGCCGTGCGAGAGGAGCTCCAACAACTTGGAGTAGCCCCTGTATCGCCCCAGCCTGAGCCGCAAGCGATGACCTACGCCGCCGTCGCACGCCGTCAAGGTCCCCCTCCGCGACCGCGCCAGGGCCCTGTCACGCCGCAGTTCCGTCGTCCGCCGCCGCCAGCGCCAGCACGACCACCCGTCGCCCAGCGCACCTACGCGAGGAAGACTGACATTTGGCGCGCTCCTGACCACCGCCCGCTCTGCTACCACTGTGGCGAAGCCGGCCATGTGTACCGCCGATGCCCATACCGGGAGATGGGACTTCGAGGGTTCGCCGTTAACGCGCCGCGACCACAGATTGGCGAAAGACCTCGCGATATCGCCGACTACCTCGCCGCTACTAAG
This sequence comes from Dermacentor andersoni, assembly GCF_023375885.2. Taxonomy (NCBI): domain Eukaryota; kingdom Metazoa; phylum Arthropoda; class Arachnida; order Ixodida; family Ixodidae; genus Dermacentor; species Dermacentor andersoni. Next base: position 114,967,108 of record NC_092816.1, on the reverse strand, counting down.
TGGAGCTCTCGACGACCGTCGCGTTCGCCATCACCAGGCCGCTACCTGTCGCCGCAGCGCCCACCATACACTGGCCCAGCCCGGGGCCGGTCAGCGAGCCCATATCCGGAAAACTAAAAGCAGCAACCGATGGAGGTGCGGTTGCTGTTCGTCGAACTGACGAAGATCCTCCGCCGCCGACGAAGACGACAAAGAAACCATCTCGACGACCTAATGACGACACGCCGCCGTCCCGACGAAGTCAGCAAGCCAAGACTACACCGACGAAAGACGACTTGACGACGCGACGTTCCAACTTCAGTTCAACACGACGCAGCCGTGATCCGACGCCAAGACCTAACTGTAACGCAAGACAGAGAACCACCGACCTCGACGTGCTTCTCGACGGCCATGCAGTCACCGCCTTAGTAGACACAGGAGCCGATTACTCCGTCATGAGTGGACCCATCGCCGCCCAGTTGAGGAAAGTTAAGACTGCATGGGAAGGCCCTCAAATTCGGACCGCTGGAGGACACCTGATTACGCCGACTGGTATCTGCACGGCAAGAATTACCGTTCATGACCGGACTTACCCTGCCACCTTCGTTGTCCTCCAACAGTGTTCACGAGACGTCATTCTCGGCATGGACTTCCTGAATCAACATGGCGCAGTCATCGACCTGAAGTCGAAATCGATAACGCTGTCACAAGATCAAGCGATACCGCCGGAGAGCCGTCGTAGTCACCACGCCTTGAGTGTGCTCGAAGATCAAGTGAGCATCCCGCCGCGCTCCAGCATTATTATTTCCGTCGGCACTGGAACACCCGCTGACGTAGAAGGCGTCATCGAGGGCGACCAACATCTACTGCTCGACCGTGAAATTTGCGTCGCAAGAGGGATCGCTCGACTCCACGGAGGGCAAGTGGAAGTTATGCTAACCAACTTCAGCCAAGAGTTCAAGCACATCAACAAGGGCACGACAATCGCATACATCGAGGAAATTGTGGAAGCCAGCAATGCCTTTGTCCTCTCGGATTCAGCCGCATCTACCCCGATGAGCATTGTCCCTGAACCAGACTTCGACGTGAATCCAAGTCTTCCTATAAGTAAGTAGCAACAGATCAGAAGTCTTCTCCGACGATACAAAGACTGCTTTTCGACGTCATCGAGGATTCGACAAACACCAGTTGCAAAGCATCGCATAATAACCGAAGAGAGCGCTCGACCACTCCGCCAGAGCCCTTACCGAGTTTCGACGCGAGAACGTGAAGCTATTAGGCAACAAGTCGACGAAATGTTGCGCGACGACATCATCCAGCCATCGAAAAGCCCGTGGGCCTCTCCTGTAGTCCTGGTAAAGAAAAAGGACGGAACCCTACGCTTCTGCGTCGATTATCGTCGACTGAACAAGATCACGAAGAAGGATGTGTACCCCCTTCCACGGATAGACGACGCATTGGATCGGCTCTGCAACGCTAAATACTTCTCGTCGATGGACCTCAAGTCTGGCTACTGGCAAATAGAAGTCGACGAGAGAGATCGCGAAAAGACTGCCTTCATCACGCCAGACGGCCTCTACGAGTTCGTGGTCATGCCATTCGGACTGTGCTCGGCGCCTGCAACGTTTCAGCGCGTCATGGACACGGTGTTAGCCGCACTGAAGTGGCAGACGTGCCTTGTTTACCTGGATGACGTCGTTGTCTTCGCCGGAAATTTCGACGATCACCTTAGGCGGCTTGCGACAGTGTTAGAAGCCATCAAGTCATCAGGGCTCACTCTGAAGCCGGAAAAGTGCCGTTTCGCTTACGATGAGCTTTTGTTCCTAGGCCACGTGATCAGCAAATCAGGAGTACGCCCCGACCCCCAGAAGACAGCTGCCATCGCAAAGTTCCCGCAGCCAACCGACAAGAAGGCAGTGCGCAGATTCCTTGGCATGTGTGCCTACTATAGGCGCTTTGTCAAGGACTTTTCACGCATCGCGGAGCCGCTAACACATCTAACCAAATGTGATGTCGCGTTCAAGTGGGAAACGCCGCAGGCCAAGGCATTTCAAGAACTCAAACGACGCATGCAGTCGCCGCCGGTACTTGCACACTTCGACGAGGACGCCGATACCGAAATCCACACTGACGCGAGTAGCCTAGGCCTCGGTGCCGTCCTAGTCCAGAGGAAAGAAGGACTTGAAAGGGTGATATCGTATGCTAGCCGGTCGCTGTCAAAAGCGGAAAGCAACTATTCTACGACTGAAAAGGAATGCCTCGCCATCATTTGGGCTACAGCTAAATTCCGTCCTTACCTCTATGGCAGGCCATTCAAAGTCGTCAGTGACCATCACGCATTGTGTTGGCTAGCTAACTTAAAGGACCCTTCTGGACGGCTGGCGCGGTGGAGCCTCAGACTACAAGAATATGACGTCACGGTAATATACAAGTCCGGAAGAAAACACTCCGACGCCGACTGCTTATCGCGTGCCCCCATTGATCCCCCGCCGCAAGACGACGAGGACGACGACGCCTTCCTTGGGATAATAAGCGCGGACGACTTCACTAAACAGCAACGAGCAGACCCGGAGCTAAAAGGCCTCGTCGAGTATTTGGAAGGAAACACCGACGTTGTCCCTAGGGCATTTAAGCGCGGGTTGTCGTCGTTCACGCTACAAAACAACCTGCTCGTGAAGAACTTCTCACCAGTCCGCGCCAGCTACCTTCTTGTTGTACCGTCAGCGCTGCGTCCAGAAATACTGCACGCCCTACACGACGATCCAACCGCTGGGCACCTCGGATTCTCCCGGACGCTGTCGAGAATACAGGAACGGTATTATTGGCCGCGTCTGACCGCCTTCGTCGCCCGTTACGTCAAGACATGCCGAGACTGTCAACGACGCAAGACACCACCGACAAGGCCAGCAGGATTACTACAGCCGATCGAACCTCCTCGCCGACCATTCCAGCAGATTGGGATGGATTTGTTGGGGCCGTTTCCGATATCAACATCCGGGAATAAGTGGATCGTCGTGGCGACGGACTATCTCACCCGTTTTGCTGAAACTAAAGCTCTACCAAAAGGCAGCGCAGCCGAAGTGGCGAAATTTTTCGTCGAGAACATCCTGCTGCGACATGGTGCCCCAGAAGTCCTCATCACCGACAGAGGAACGGCTTTTACAGCAGAGCTCACCCAAGCCATTCTGCAGTACAGCCAGACAAGCCACAGGAGGACAACTGCCTACCATCCGCAGACGAATGGTCTCACGGAGCGCCTGAACAAGACCCTCGCCGACATGCTAGCAATGTACGTCGACGTCGAACACAAGACGTGGGACGTGGTCCTGCCGTACGTAACCTTTGCGTACAACACGGCGGTGCAAGAAACAACACAGATCACGCCGTTCAAGCTGGTCTGCGGCAGGAACCCGACGACGACGCTTGACGCCATGCTGCCGCACGTAACTGACGAGGAGAATGTTGACGTCGCTAGTTATCTCCAGCGCGCCGAAGAAGCCCGACAGCTCGCCCGCCTGCGAATCAAGAGCCAGCAGAGGACCGACAGCCGACACTACAACCTCCGACGACGCTTCGTCGAGTACCAGCCTGGCGACCGTGTTTGGGTCTGGACCCCGATACGCCGACGAGGACTCAGTGAGAAACTACTCCGACGCTATTTCGGACCCTACAAGGTCATCCGACGTATTGGCGCTCTGGGCTATGAGGTCGTGCCAGACGGCATTTCGCATTCACAGCGGCGCTGCGCACGATCTGAAGTGGTCCACGTGGTGCGCCTTAAACCCTTTTACGGACGCTGACGAACTTCGTCATTTTTGTTCTTTTCTTTGCTACGAGTGCTTTTGTTTATTAACTTCGTTTGTTTGCAGCATCGGGTCGATGCTTTTTAAGAGGGGGGTATTGACACGTGTACTTATCTTTATCGGGCGACCACGTTTCGCCGCTTAACAACTGTAATCGCACAGCGACGGACGCGCCTGCATGTATCCGATGTTTCTGGAAAGTTATCGATGCTTCTACCCGGCTGTCTGTTGTCGCCGAACCTTGCGTTATCTGATGTCCGCGTAACGCGAATGGTGTAGAACTTTGTGGAAGGCACGCGGGTCCAAACGATTAGTCTGGAACATTCGACGACTGCCCTATAAAAGCCGACGCGCTTGACCCGCCGATCAGATTTACGACGATCGCCGACTGTGTTCGCCGCTCTCGTTGTGCTTTAAGTGTAGCCTGTTTTGTGGGCACAGGTTCGCCCAATAAAAGCTAGTTTTTGCCTTTCACAGTTTTGCTACTGTGTTCTTTGACGTCACGACCACGTGACAATATATATACTTTTTTCCGCATTTATGGCATCGAATGCGAGCGCTGTTGCTTTGTTTCTGCGTGTGGTAGTTAAGAGAACGATAGACAAACTTTATTAAAAGAATAATCAGAAAAACCACTAATGGTCGGGCCCCCTAGTACAGGCTCCATCCAACCACCAGGGCTAAGCAACCCTCACAAACCGCCTCAGCATTGTGTGCATTCCTGTATATTTTTTTTTTTGTCTTTTCATGTTGGCACTCTTGCCCATAGTGCGCGCCCGCTGCCCTTGAAGCGACCGGGCCGATCGCTTTTGAGAGTGGAGCAATGACGCGAAATAAGTTTGCACGTGATGACACGGGACCCGTAAGCGAGAACGACGAAGTTCGTGGTTGTGCGCGTGCTCTCCGAGGACCAGCCATCGCTAAAGGCAGACGTTTTTTGCCAATCTGTCGGTGGTGAACTGTTTTAGTTGTAATAGCTGGGTGACAATATATATATATACTTTTTTCCGCATTTATGGCATCGAATGCGAGCGCTGTTGCTTTGTTTCTGCGTGTGGTAGTTAAGAGAACGATAGACAAACTTTATTGAAAGAATAATCAGAAAAACCACTAATGGTCGGGCCCCCTAGTACAGGCTCCATCCAAACACTCTCCCTATCGCGACCGTGCTGCCTCGGACGAGCCGTCGACACACCCTGCAAAAAATGATCCTGGCCCGCCCGCAGCGCTTGCTCGGACAGCCAATCAGAGGCTCTTGTGCCTCGTCGCGCAAGATAGCGAAAGGGCGAGTTGTCTTGCTGCTTTTCTGGTTCATTGTGTGTGTGTCTTGTGGGCCTTCTCCCGCACTGTTGCCGTGATGAAGCGGCAGAATTCGCCTTTCGTCGTGAAGCTCGAAATAATAAATTGGGTCGAACGCTGTGAGAAATCGGTTGTCCCCGTAGCGTGCAAGATTCCGAGGAGCACTCTCTGCACAGTCTTGTAGAATAAGGGGGAGTTTAGGGCTAAAGCGGCCAAACTCGCGACCCGGTGCTCGCGGCGCCCGACGTCTATTACGTACGGCCGTGTACGAGTAGTTCATCCGAAATTGCTTCAGCCGTGCCGGCTTCCGCATGCTCGGTGATGACTGTAAATTCTGATGAATGCAACGAAGCCGTTGCTGGTTTTGTCGAAGTTTGGAGCGAGCTGTCAGAATTTGCGGAAGCCGTTGACGAATCAACGGTGGACGAGTTGGTGAGTGCAAATGATGCTGTCGCGACCACGGGAAAGCCCTAAAACAAAGACTATATTGGAGACACCGTACCGAGCCCTTGTGAATGTGGGCACAATGAGGAACGCAATGACGGTCCTTTGCCCACATCCTCCGGAGTGATTGGTGCGCCCACACTAGTCCGGTGCTTCTGCGCGAATGCGGATGGTTGCAGCCTCAGCTGCTCCGACTCCTTAGACAATGTGAAAAAGTGCGTGCGCCCAAGCAGAAGAAAATGCAGTAATATTTCATGCGAATCTCAGCTAGTTTCATTAATAAAATGATTTTGTAAATGGTATGTGCTTTTATGACATCCAATTATTTAGCAGGCTTATGTAGAATTATGCTCTATATCGAACTGATAGGGATTTTTTCGCGGGTTCGATATAGCCGGGTTCGACTGTACTGCAGTTCTCGTTTGTGCTCTGGCTTTATAACCGTAATCATATTTCATGACAGATTATATTAAGACAAGAGTTTATTTTGCCGGCAACTGTTTTATGTAAAAACAGTCGCAGTTTCGCCCGTAAAGCGAAGCATCAAAAGCGATAGCAAATCATTAGAGAGATATATGAAGTAGGTGTAGTAGTTTTCTAGGCCGTATAAGCATGCAAACATTCGCTTACCAACTAAATTAACAAGCATGGTGTCACGCACGGCCAGGCAAACATGAACACGTCACACTTGATGTCCGCGAATGCTCGCTATCAAAATGCTGGTGCAAGGAAGCACGGCAGCAGTAGTGAGCGAGGTGACCTTCGTGCTACCTATTGCTTCAATGCAAACTGCAGTGAGACGTGCACACGAAAATATGAGCCATCGAGAGGCACCTAGACTCTGTCAATATCAAAGATTACTTTAAAGATAGGACCTGCGCAGTCGTGGCTTTATGCAGCTGCCGCCGGAGGAAACCCCCCTTCCCTCCCCTCCGCCCAGGGCCTTGCGCTCGACGGAAGACGGCATGCTTTCTACCCGCTTTCCTCCCTTGCATTGTGCGACATTGAGCCACCACCATCGGCTCACGCCTGCGTGCTTTCACTCGCACATACGGCACGCGGCGACGATGATACCGTACTTGGACCTCATACGAAACATCACGCCGACGGCAGAAATGTACCTGGAGTGCCATATAATTGTTATCGCAATGAATACAATAGGCAATGTTTGCGTCACCGGGGGCGGTGACATGATCGGGCTGGGCGGTCGGCACGGCGGGAAGCTGGCTGGCTGGCTCCTCGATGTTAACCTTGGCATTTGTTAGTAGCGAGTACTAATTACACGGTAATCGTACTAGTATTATGCAGCCCCACAATAGGGTGGCTAGAATGGGGAGGTGTGAAGACCGTGGCACCGCTACCATTACCTAGCTAGGCCCCGCTGCGCGTTCCTGCCACTGGTGGAAAATTTGGCACTTCCGTCGCGGGCGCCGTCAGCCTGTCAGTCTCGTAGGCCACAGCGCTGTGCAAGGTAGCTCTCGTGGTCTATGTAGTGCAGCTCTGTTAAGCTTTTACAGTTGTTCATGAGCTTTTACAGCTTGGCGAAGAGCACCACAGCAGAAAATTTGTCCCCTGTAGTTTTAGACTTGCTGCTGTCGGAGTAGCAGCTGCTCTCAGAAAATAAAGAAACAGCTTTGGACGACAGTGCACTACTGGCTGAAGCAACAGAAGCGACAGAAGTTGCCGTGTACCATGTGGACTATGTGTAGAAACGCAGTGATGCACACCTGGTTTATTACATTGCGGGCTATGTAGCCCAGAAGTGCATCGTTTTGACTGATCGCAAGGCATGTAGGGATGTGTGCCTTGTGAAAAGAGAACGTACCGCACCAATTGCCAGCAGAAGCTTTCAAACAGTGCGACATGGCGGGGGAGGGGGGTCTTATGTACCCATCAGCCTGTTTGTACAACCTTATTCAGACCCTCGAGGACAGACTCAATAGTGTATACAGCACTACATGACTGCATGCAAAAGTGGTCAAGGATTTCTTGTTTCTAGCAGCCAATGTGCCACAGATTGGTTGCACGGAGTATTCCACTGCTCTAACAGGATCGATGGCTATGTTTTAATGCATCACATGTTCGCTTTTTGCTCAGAGGGTTAAACAAGTGTGGTGCTCACAACAAAGTCAAGAGGGTTAAACTGTGTGCTTTGTAAAAAATGTGATGCTCTTCATTGACTGTGCTATATGCCATAAACTCTTATTATGCAATCAGCATTTTGTACTTTTTAGAATTTTTCTTCTAGGACATTGTTGATATATTGCATTAACTTCCTCCCTTTAAAGTGCTATTACAATTGCAAATATGTGACTAATTTGCGCGCAAAACATTCAAAGCTGTTCCAACGCATTGGCCTTCCATGGTGATTCCTATGAACTGTACTTTCTGGAAGGCATAAGCGCGCCAACCTCGGCAAAAGGTGGATGCAAGAGCCCTCCTCGCTGTATCGTCTGCGTGATTGGTGCTTGCAGTTTCTACGTGCATTGAAACACTCCATTAAATTATCTTGGCACCTACAATGCTGAAAAAAAATAATTGCCAGCATCGAGAGCATTGGAGCGTAAAGACCAAGCACGAGAAATTATTTGCGCGCCTGGAAGTATACACACGCCGCGACAAACTACAGCGCCCCTTCCCGCAGCATCGTCATGCAGCAGGAACGCGTTTTGCGGCCAGCCTCCAGGTACCATTCTTCCCACCTCCCCATTCTAGCTACCCTATTCACAACTTGCTCTTCGCTATTTTTCGGACACTGGTTGCCGAAAAATTGGAAGGTTGATGGCCGACGCAAATGACGAGGAGGCAGGGGTGCCAGCCATAACCCTCCCCATTTGTCATTGCAAATGTCTTCCCAAACGGTGCGCAGTTGCGCGCACATTTCTCCCACTTTGCCGATACTATTCCACAACCTCAACGTTTCTTTTTCACTGCATACGAATGCATTCTTGCCTTCTACGTCGCGTATATTCCAAAGCACTGCACTTCGCACATTTGACGGAAGTGGCGACTGACGAAAGGTATGGCTATGCATATACCTCGCTACGGTGAGCTATTGGGCCTCAGCAGAAGTGCGCTTAAACAATTTCTTTCTAAATAATTGCATCAGTTTACGTAATTTAATATGCAATTTCATAAATGTTGACAAAAAAGACTGCAGCCAAGTGGTCCGGTGAGAACGCATAATGCGGTGAACAGGGTGAAGAAAAGGAACGGCAGTTGCCCGATCATCATCATCATTGTCATCCCCATCAACACAGTTGGCAATAGCTGCTCGATAGTTGGTACTTATTCCAAGTCACTCACAAGTAGAGGTGGGGTGCTTGCATGGGTAGGGGCACTTGCTCGGGATTTTTAGTTAGCGGTCCGTAAATCCTTTTAACTGCTTAATAAATGTATCTCCTACTGAGTCCGAATTATCCAAGGCAGCAAGCAGGTAGATTCGAAGTAGTCCTTGGTACAGAGTCTAGTCTAAACAGCACCCGATACATTTTTTCTAACAGTGTGGCAAGTTTCGCAGAAGCACGGCTCTGCTACCTTGTACTATTTATGCAAATATTACTGAGGAAGTAAAAAAGCCCGCAAACCTTAAGTATGGAGTGGGTACATTGAATGAGACTCATATGGCAGCTGAGAATCAAATTAACACCTTTTGAATGCGTCAGACGCTATAATAGGGATTCAAGGATTGGCTGCGCCAGCAAATCTGCCTTAAGCAGCCACGGGTATATAATTCACACGCACTGAGAAAAAGAAAGGAAAAGTGAAAAACTTGCGCCCACGAAAAAAAAAAAAAAACGTGCAGCAGAAGGTATCCGAATTCACTAATAACCCTTGACCGCAAAATCAATTTAGCTAAAGATAGTAAAATCTCGTGTTCCTTAATCAGCTCGCATATATTCGATGCTCTTGAGTTACTGCGATGGCGTTTTGCACACCGGCATCGCTGAGGCTAGCTCAGGAGGGCCAACACTTTCCTCTTGGGAACAGGCTGCCGCTAGCGAGGTTGCCCCTGCCGATGCTGCCGCTGAAATTTCGGTCGCGGTACCGCGTCTTGAGTTTGCTTTCCTCTTGCATGGCCCATGGTACTTGCCCGGTTTTTGTGGCTTGAGGGACTTCTGCGATGCCGTGGTGGATGTCAAAGATGCTTTAAGGGCTTCCTTGCGCTGCTCTTCGCTCAGAACTGGGCGGACTTCGGCGGGCTTCTCGACATATACTTCGGGAAGACACTGGACCGCTACTGCGCTCGCAAATGCCAGCGCTGTCGTGATGGCCCCAACGACCAAGAGCTGTTCTTCGTGCAAGGATGCTTCGAGGCCTATAGCCAGAAGCACGCCAAGTCGGCCGAAGGAGTACGACAGGCAAAGCCCCAAGCTTCGAATCGTCGTAGGGTACACCTCCGCGGTGTAGGCGTAGTTCAGAAACATGGCAATCGCCGACGCACTGGACATCATTATCCTCGGCAGAGGAAGTACGGCGACCCAGTTCCAATGCGAGAGTACCATCTGCAGCACGCTTGAGGCGCCCGAGGAAAGCTAGTAAGCCTGACAGAGTCACGCGGTGGCCTCGTTGCTTCATGCCATAGAAGGCTATGATGAGAATGAGCCCATTGCATAGAAAGGATGCGAGAGCCCACAGTTCTTCGAGCGGGGCACCCAAGCCTGAGGCATAAAGTGCAAAGCTCACGCTAAACCTCGTCACGAGTGCAGAAAATGCGCGCCGCCGAAGGGAAGCCGAGCGGAGTATGCTGGTAGCGCCAGCAGTCACCGACGTGGTGTTGGTATCCCGCTTCAGGAGCTGCTGTTTCAACGCCTGAAATGTTGCTGTGGCCTTGTGAACTTCTATGCCGTTCATCCGGGCTGCTCGGAGTACGGTGAATTCAGCTGCCCGTAGCCTCCACGCGGCAATCTGCCAAACGGGGGACTCATCAAGGTAATAGCACCAAGAGACCATTATCGCCGTGACTGTGACGACCAGGGCTTGTGAAAGCACCCACCTTGGCTTCAGCGTCGAAAGAAGCTGCACCAGCGGAGACGTCACAAGCATGGCGATGCCGCTGGCTGTCAATATGTAGTACGTAGCCCGGTGCTCATTCCCGGTCACTTCGTAGAGCACAGTCAAGGCCATCAGCATTGTTGCGCTTGCCATGGCAGCAGTGACAAGGCGCGACAGGATGAATATTCCCGCAGAGGGAGACGCCGCGGCCACCAGGCTGCCGAGCAATGTGGAGATGGCGCACGTCGACAATACTGGTCTGCGACCCACGCGGTCTGCTGCGATTCCGGCGATGGGAACGAATAGCATGGGGGCCAGTCCGAACGTGGATTTCGAAACGGAGTAGAGCCAGTCGCGAGTGCACACCAAGTTCCACATGCTGACGATGCTTTCGCCGTCTTTCTCGGTGTCGTAGTCCCACCGATTGCACGGTACTACGCTACGCTCGTCCTGGTCTTCTCCCTGAAAAAGAAGGAGATAAACGAAAACGTCAATCGCCCCGACGAACCGTATTCTGATTAACTTCTTAGCAAATACTCCTTGACGTTTATAGAAAAGTCTGCACAATGGAAATAAAATAGCTTCGAGAGAAATATTGATCACTGAGAGACTCGTAGGCTGGGTCTCTGTATGCGTCATGCCTCTTCAGTTAGCGTGAATTGCACAAGAACCGTGATATCTAGGACCATGACGTCCCCATGTGCTTTCAAAGATAAGTAATGGTCTTGTATGCAAAAATGAACGTCCTGGCTATGGAAATATACAAGCGGCGGGATCCGACAACGACATAGATGAGAATTAAACTTGAAGATTTCTTGCCTCAGGTTATTTCAGTTCCCGTTTTTCCACTTTTCCATTATCAGCGAACGAAAAGCGTTAACATTTGACAAGCAAAAGCTGTGTGCAGAGGGCATCGTGGATATGAAAGTAAGTGCCTTCTTCCCTGTGTTGCCATTTTCTCGTCATTTTCTGCTTGATATGCTCGAAAGACTCGAAATGTCTCTCGGAGACAGATACAATGACATTGGCATCCAGAAAGTTTGATCGTTATTGACCATGTGGCTGAAGGATGGATAGATTTGCAAACTGAGTAAACGTAAGCTGAAGTAAAAGCAGCTACTACTAGTGCTCATTAAGGGGGACCATTGTTCAGGAGTATACTACACTAGCTTCATTATTAAGGAATGCAGAAGTATAGGAAAATATTAAGGAAATAAATTGACCAATCTTGACGTTATATTTGTCGTCCATCGTCGCCGTTTTGATTTATCCCTGATTTTCTTTGGTGAACTTGTTTAAACTAATCTATCAGCCTGCTTAGGTCTCAGCATTCGTGTTATAACCAAAAGTGTGGCTGAACTCACCAAATGAGTGCGATTCATAAATTATTAGCTAAGCACCAACCAATGTACCGCTCCCGCTTTTACACGGTATCAATATTTTACAGTAAAACTGCGAAAAAAAAAGAAAAAAAAGACAATCGCTTACAGTACGACGCATATCCACTGAGCCAGAAACCTGAGAAGAAATTATGTAAAGACTAGTTTCGCTGCTTTCTCATCGTTTCTATGATTCTCTGTTGACAACTGTCAGATTCCGGCGATTATGCAGTAATCTGGAATTGGAATGGAATCGCTACGTCATCTGGACCATGGGTTACGGTAGCGCTGAATGCGTGTCCTTCCGGTCAGGAATGCCCGCGAGAGTTTTGGTTTAAGTAAAATGTTTTGAGATCAAGACGAGAAGCCGAAATTGTATCATGTCTTAGTACCCCGGTCATGTTCCCAATTAATGGCTCTAGGCGGACGTCATGTCTGTACATGGCTGAGGGATGAGCATGCTTGCTGAAAGACACATCGAATTTGCACGTCGTTTCGACGCTGTTTATAATGTCTGTTGGATGTACCTCTATTGTGCTAGAGGGGATTGGGTATTGCAATGCGTCGTAGTGCCCTTTGAGGCACACGTTATCAATTGCCACTAGAAATTTTACTCTGACATTTTTTTTTTTTGCATCGTTAGTGTAATTGTAAACATCCAGCAGGAAAACAGGCTTGAACGTGGGCATTCTTGTAGGGACCCCATTGTCTAAATGAATGAATGCTCCCAGATTGCACACCGAACACTATTTGAGCTATGGGAGAGAGATTGACTGTCTTACGTCAATCGTACAGTTGAAGACGCACATTCAGTTCAGAATTCTGTGTGATATAAGTATTTATAATGATGCCAGCCATTGGTGATGATGCAAGACATGGACGAAGAAACGAACAAAAATGAACACGCCAGTGCTGTGCTCATGACTTTAGTTGAAGACCTAGCATATTTCAATGGAATTTGATCGGTGACCGCTAACTGTTTAATATTTCTTTAACTTCTTTTCTAGCATCAACACCAAAATGACGCGTCGGCGCACATCTCTGTCCGCTATGCAACGTAGTCTTTGCGATCTGCCTTGCTTTCCGCCGTCCGCGATCTTGCTTAGAGTCCACTTATTAGTACCACTCCGTGCCGTCAGTGGCACCATTTGTTCCGTTCAAAACTGTAGTGCACGACGACCATAGGAAGTATTTGATACATTTAAAAGGTGTACAATTAATTGAGTGAAAATCCGGAGTGATTCAGTATGTTGAAAGAGCTGAGTAATGTCAATTCATTGTATAGTACTTCACAGACAAATAAGCCATGTATTTTTAGCACTAGTCAAGTGTGATATGACGACAAGTGAGCAATAAAAAATGTTAGGTGGTCGCTTAAGTTTTGTCTCTAACAGCGGAATGCCATAGCATTCAAAGATCCCTGACTGCTTCTCACGCTTCTCGGCAACTGCAGTTTATGTAACCGCAATTTTTCCGAGTAACGCTGCAGGTGAACGCTGTGCACGAAGGCGAGCTTCCTGGGACGCGCCTCTCCTACTAAAGACTGACCTCAAGCGGCAGGTGGAAAAGGAGTTTGTGGTTGAGTTTGCGCGTATGAGGATGGTGTTTTCTCGTATATCCAAATGACAATACGACGCTATCATATCTCGAGTTCGTGGGTAATTCATACTTTACGAATTTTCTGAAGCATCTTGCTTTGACAAATTAGTTCAGTAACGTCCATGGATGCGCCAAGCGGAGGGTATGCGTCGATGGGAATGCGTGGTTTTCTTAAGGACAAGATTGCCGCCGCCGACACCGTCGTATAGGCGCGTCCTTCATAGTGGGTATGATCAATGCTTGAGGCTCTTCAACGTCATCGTTATGCACACCTCCGTTTGCTGCCGACGCTGTTTTCCGGATCGTGACAACGAACACTTGCAGAAAAAACACCGTCTTGCTAAGAATGTCAGTGTAGCTTACATTATGTTGTCGTGGCCAACCGCAGTAGTTTTTTTATTGCAATAGCAAATACATGGAAAATCTAAAACGCAGAAGAAATGCGTCGAAAGGCCGCGGGAGCTGCGCTTCATGTGGTTGCATGTTACCATCCTTATGTAGCCGTTTATTTTTCACGGAACACATGCTCAACAAGCTCGGGACAGCACGAAAGAAGAAACTGTTGCAGGTGAAGTCGATACCACGGATACGCATTTACATATCGCGAAAGGCCACCGCACCGTCAATCTTAATCACGTCGCCCTGTGAAAAGATAGTAAGCTAACTTCAATGCAAATTCTCTCTATAGATTATTTTAGGTTGATTAGGTCGAAAACGTCCACTAGTGCTTTGCGGGATGCGTCATAAGCGTTGCGTCATCTCGGAAAAAGTGTTAACCAAGAAGACGTCAATGTAGCAGCCATTGTACAGCCGGGTTAAGTAGGACGAAATGCGCGAGGGGCTGAACAGCTCACCGGTAGAGGGGGCTCGTATACGGTGCACTTGCTGAAGCTGCCGTCGGCCAGCACGGGTATTGCGACGTTCTTCCAGCCCTGGACAACGAGGTGACGCAGGTCGTCGGGCGGCTGGCACCAATGGTCTACGGGACGGCCGATGAGGTAATAGGCGAACGACTGCAGCAGCACCACAGTGGCAGCGACGAAGGTGCTGACCAGGATGATCCGCTGGTAGCGCCCGTGTCCCAGGATGACGTAGACGTTCTGCTGGATTAAGTCCCGCGTGTCCACGTTTGCGAAGCCTTCCAGGAGCGAAGTGGTCACCGTCTTGGGAGTGGCCTCTTCATGAGTAGCCTCTTTCGCCGACATGATACTGATCACACAGCACGAAAAGTCCTATCAGCCGGCAAAGAATCAGAAGCGTTTAGTATGGTATGGTGATGATGATGATGATGATGGCCTCATGTTATGGCTCATACCCAAGCTGGGGGATTGGCCAAGAATTGCGTGCTGAAACGTTCACCTAATCTTTTGAAGTGCTACTTATTCGATGAGAAAAAATATATCGAAAGAGAGATTAAAGAAAAATGTACAAGAACAAACAAAATACAAGACAAAAGTTAAAAAGTTATTCGTTTTGTTGACTGAATGTAACTGCAAACGGCATCAAATACGTCCCTGTGGCTGACCCCTATAACTGACGCACCGAAAGATAGTATGATTTCTGGTGATAATATTAACCCTAATTTTGCGAACGGAAGTTCTAGGTGTCTTTTTCTTAACAATTTGTATCGTCGACATACCAAAAAATAATGATCTAGTGATTCTGTTTCTTGGCAGTATGGGCACAGAGGCGATAGCGTCAGACCAGTCCTGTGTAAATATAGGTTTAATGGAGGGACACGGCAGCGTAATCTCGTGATCGCTACTTCTGATTGTCTTGATGGACACCACTGGATCTTCCACGGAAATCTGAGGTGCTGATATTCTGTCCATGTCGTTATTGATTCACTGACATCTCTATGAATAGAATATTTTCTATATCTGATTGCTGTTATGTGAGCCACCAAAGGAAGAACAGGCATTATAGGTCCACTCAGGGATGCTCGCGCTAATGCGTCTGCCATTTCATTTGAATGTAAGCCACAATGTCCAGGTACCCATAATAGTTTTAGAGAAGTCAACTGTGGAGGAACTAATGTTAGAAACGTCTTTATTGGTGGCGAATTGGGTGAAGCCGTAAGAGAAGTACAGACCGAAAGGGAATCTGTTATAATAACTGCACTTATTGAGTTCGACGGGAGTTTCCGAAGCGCTAAAAGAATTGCTAAAAGCTCGGCTTCAAAAACAGGTGTGAAATCTGGCAGTCTCAAGGAGAATGACCAGCCAAGCGGAAGCGAGAAGATGCCTACGCCCGCCTTTTCGTTGCTCACTGAAGCGTCTGTAGCTATTATGTTATTTGTTTGCACGTGCGCTAGGTAATCTTGCAACAGGTTATTTAAAAAAGTGGCAGATTGATTTTTAGAGTTGGGGGGGAATATGTCATCAAAATCTATCTTAATATTCTGATGTGATTCGGTTGACGGAATTACCTCTCGAATGTTCACATTCAGGCTATCTAATTCTTTTTGAACAAATATGATCTGTGGAGTGTGAAATCGAGGCCAATGAGCAAGGAAGAAGGAATTTGGATCATCAATGAATGCGTATTCAGATCGTCTAAGCTGCAAGCTGTAAAATTTCAGAAAGGCTTGAACTGTTAAGATGCGAAATCTGCAGGGCAATGTTGGAAGGCGCGCTTCTTGGTAGATAACATTAATAGCCACAAACCTGGGGAGTCCCAGACATAGGCGTAGAGCCTCACGCTCCAAAAGAACCAGAGGCTTTATTTTATAAGCAGGGCCGCCTGAGAACAAGACACACCCAAATTCCAATATGGGACGCATATACATTTTATAAATCATCAACAGTGAATCCCTACGCAGTCCATATTTTCGGTTGCTCATTCTGCGCAGAATACCTAAAGCACGTTGTGCCTTACCCGCTACACTCTCTATGTGGGGACTCCAGTTGAGTTTTCCATTATATGTGATTCCCAAATATTTTAGAGACTCAACCTGTGGAATGGGTTCGTGTTTATAAGTAATAGAAATTGAAACCGGATCCATGACCGAGAACACTAAAATGGCACTTTTGCTTACATTTAATGACATACAAATTGTCTGAAGCCATACTTCTAGCATGCTCATGTAGCTTTGTAATTTTTGGTATAATGTGTTAATGTCAGTGTCGGCAGCAAAGAATGCAATGTCATCTGCATACACGTAAACGTGCACGTCCTGACAAGTGGGGATAGAGCTCATTAATATATTAAACAATATTGGGGATAGGACAGATCCTTGGGGAACTCCGCAAGTTTGTCTGAATTTAGACGAAGAACATCCGTCCTTAAAGCAATAAAATTCTCTTGATCGCAAAAATTCTGCCACCCATGCGGTTATATAATAGGGAAAATTACGACGCTGCAGAATATCTAGCAGAATTGAATGTTCGACGCTGTCATAAGCTTTAGCTATATCTAATTTCATCAAAGCAGAATATTCTCTCCTTTTCCGGGCAAGTTGGATGCGGCTCTCTAAATCAGCATGGGCACACCATATTGAGCAATTAGTTCTAAAGCCTATTTGATTTGGACTTAATATTAAATTATCCGTCATCCACATAGTAATGCGGCAGTGTAATACCCTCTCTATGAGTTTGACCATATTAGAAGTAAGAGAAATAGGTCTGATGTTTTCTATGTTATAACCTTGTCCTTGTTTTTTAGGTATCGGGATTACTTTAGCTACTTTCCAATCGTAAGGTATCCAGGCTTTCTGTAAGGAATAGTTTATAACGTTTAGAAGGTCTCCAGGAGATAGATCAAATAAAATTTTTATCATGTGAACGGTAATTCCATCAGGACCAGGGGCTGACAATGGTAAGGTTCGAATCACTTGAGATAATTCTGGCAATGAAACTTCAGTATACACTAAGGATGGGGCTAATTTTTGCAAATTAAACGACATCGATGACGTGAATCTACTCTCCAAGCCTTTAGCAAGGAGTTCGAGAGATTTTCTCATTTCATCGGGAGACAGATTGACACAATCAATATTAGCTGGCGATGGCAGAATTTTCCGAGATCTCATATACCTAAACAGCGGTTTTTTGTTTTTAGATTTAGAAAGGAAATCATAGTGTTTCCTATCATAATCCTCTTTAGCTTTAGCAACTGTACGTTTAAAGACAGCAGCATAAAACTTGTAATCAGACCAATTTTTGGGGCACTGGTTGTAGAGGAGCTGCTTCCAAGCTGCCTGTCGGCGTCGGTGGTCTCGCGTACAGTCTGCATTCCACCAAGGGTTATAAGATGTTTGCTTTGCAGATGTAACACTGAATTCAGCCTTTTTGTATGTTCTTTTAATTATCGCACAAAGTTTCATAGCCTTGGTGTCTTCCTGCTCTTCGGAATGAGAAGCCAAATGTACCTTAAGATCGGATTTAAATTTATTATAATCTACAAATACGCGTACCTGGGAGCACGATGGCATAATCGGGCAAGCAATTTCAACCATTATTGGAAAGTGGTCACTGTTGGTTGCACAGTCCAAGGCTGTCCAGGATAAGTTAGTGAAGGACGAACTTACAAAACTTAAATCCAATGCGGAGCGGGACTGTTTACAAATATATGTAGGAATTCTAGAGTTCAGGCAAGTCAGATTATTATCTATTATCCAATCCCACAAGCGTTTGCCACATTGGTCAGTTCGAAAACCCCAGCACGTGTGATGGGAGTTGAAATCTCCAACCAGAATTTTGTCCTTACACCATGAAGTCACTGCTGAATTCAAACATCGAGTGTTCTGTACACCCGCCGGAAAGTATACGTTTACTAAAGAGAAAGGTAGACACCCTGGTATAGTTATATCTAATGCGAAAATTTCGCTTTCGGGGGACATATGTTTATATGAAATCTTTGCTTTAAGGCTAATTCTGTTATTGATGAAGAAAGCTAAACCTCCGCCCTTCGATGGACGGTCCAGTCGGAAAGAGCGATAGTTAGCCAATTGAAAACATTGATGAGCTGAAAGCCATGTTTCTTGCAAAGCAATAATATCCGGGGAAAATTTCGATGATAGATACAATAAATCTGTTGCTGCGGAGTAAATTGATCGGCAATTCCAATGAAGAATTTTGAGGAGACCTATGGTTGCGTAAGTATGGACTCAGTAACTGCCTTACCTAAAATGTTTTCCTTTAATAAATCTTCCTTTGTAAGGCTGTCTTTCTGATACTTTTTTGTCTTTGCCTGAGTTAGAGTCGTAGCTTTTTTAGACAAAGGGGACCTACATCGTTTTAAAGATCGAGGATCCATGTCCATTTCCTCTGCGCCCTCTGTGTTATCGTTGGAGCCTGTGCATTGGGTCTCGTTAACAGCGACAGGTGGGATTACACTTTGGGCATCTTGCGACGTGAAATTGGCGGTTACTTCCTCGTTTGAAGTACGTTGACACTCAGTAGTTCGAGAAGTTATACCTACTGCTGTTGTTGTTCCAAATATGTGCGCCATCTGGCTAGTTAGAATTTGTGTCAGGGACTCACAAAGGTTTCCAGCTAGGCGTTCCATAGATTTTTCCATTGCCCTTTCAATGGCATTAGCAATAGAATGTGAAAGAGACGTATCCGTTGCTGTCACCTGGCGGGCTGTGACGCCGGCGTAACCCTGTGTCCTAGAATGAATTTCCGCTACGGCTTCTCTACGTGAGCAACGTCTTCGTTCAACGATTTCCAGAATTTCAATTTCCCGTGCCTTGGCTGAGCAATTAGAATAATCAGCAGAGTGCGCGTCATTGCAGAGGCAGCACCTTTCTTCCTTGCTCTTACACTCGCTAGCATTGTGCTCTTGTCCACAAATTCGGCACCTGGAAGCAGATCTACATCCTTTTACCGTGTGTCCGTAGCGCCAGCATTTCACACATTGGAGGGGACGAGAGGACAGAGGTTCCACTCTGTAGATTAGAGGCCATGCCTTTATCTCTGAGGGTCGATTTGTCCCTGCAAATGTGGCTATGATCGACTCAGTAGGGATCCTGTTTTTCTCGACCACACGTCCACACCGATAAACTGAAATTACACCCGCGGGTGAAAGCATCTCTAATACCTCTGTCGGTGTCATGTTCACGTCGACGCCGCGGACAAGCCCTTTCACACATGCCAAGTGGGAAGGAATAAATGCGCTCACCGGATTGGCGGCAAACAGCGAACAGTTTAACAGGTCTTGTACACAGGACTGGTCCGCCGAAAAGCAGAGGACTCCACCTCTTCCAAACTGGCGGACCTCAGTGATGTTCTGGAAATGGGCCGTCACCGATCGCAATTCCGCCTGAATCGCTTTCGGATTCTTCATCCGTATGACTCCGTTATTGGTTGGAACGAGAGCCACAGGAACTGATGTGATGCCGTTTCGTAGAAACAGATCCACAGGTAACTCCTGCGGAGGAAGAGAAGCGGACCAGGGGAATGCCCCTGGCCCTGGCGAAGAAAAGGACATCTGCGTGGTCTGATTAGCTAAATAATAATGAGACTAGCTGAACTGTTGACAAGCGATAGAAGAAAAAAAAAATAACAGCTACTCAATTCTTGGCCAAAACCCTGCGAGGCAAGAACAGTCAGGCAAGAACAGTTCCACTTCTTTGTCTAATTTTACTTCTAGTGTCATGCATGCATCCACAGCTGCGAGTTGAAGGATTTGCGGAAGGGCTCTCTGAAACAATTATACTCTTGTTTCAGACATCAGGTGCAACGCTGTGGAGGCTAGAGGGACTTTTTGCAGTGGCTGCGTCGGCCCTTAGAATTAGGTCGATGTTCTTTAAAGGGACCCTGAAACGATTTTGACGATTTTCTACAAACGTACTGAGTCGTTAGAGTAGGTCCTTCTGATCATTAATTGACACATCTAAGTGCTCCGCGTAAAGCGTGTAATTTATTATAAGATTTTAAAAATGCACATCGCTGCCGATCGGAGCACGCTGCTCGGCGGAATTTTAAGCCGCCCCTACCCATATGACGAAAATCACCCATATGACGTCAGTGGGGCGAGCTATCCGATTGGCTGACCAGGGCGCGTGATCAATAATTTTTCCAACTTTATGGTAAACAAACGATCTTCGTAATAGTTGGAATGTTAGTTCATTTGTTTTTATAAACAGAAAGTAACAAAGAGAATGCACAAGAACGATTTTTCAATACAATTAAGCACTTCCGGCACACAGCAAGTGTCGGCTGCTTGTGTTACAACGTACTCCATTTCGACGAGAGCTCCGCGGTCAGAGTCGGTCTCAGTCTTTTCGCGAGCACTACGATTCGACTTTGTTGCTTTGTGGACTGCAAGCGTAGCGACTGGCAATATGTCAAGCTGCGACATCGTGTCCCTCTGCAAGGCAGCATACGAGCGAGCTGGCTGCTGCGCATCGGACTGCCGCTATCCGATCGGCGCCAGGGTTTGCGCGTTTGTGGCCGTCACTTTACACCGGAAGATTACTAACGCAATAGCGTTTCGCGAGTCCGGTATTAGGGCAAATGCAAGCGCAAGGGGACAGGGTCTGGCCGCTTGACTTTGCCGTAGAGGGATGAGCCATGGGATGAGCAGAATCGCAAATGCGAATGGTCTGCACGGTGCAGCCACCTGGTGGCACAGAGCTCAACCATACACAGTAGCAGTAACGAAGTGTATTCTTCTTTGCTGCTGGTGTGTAATTTTCGCAGGAGTGTAATCATCAACACTTTGTTTTTATAAATGTTTACAATGTTTTACACTTGGTTAGAGCAATATTAGCGCTTTGTTTGGCTGGTTAAGCGCTGCGCCAACAAGTGGCTGGACCGTGCAGACCGATCAGGCAGCACGTACGTCTACGCTAAAGTTCCTTCATCAGCTTGAGTTTATGCCTCCAGTCATTTGCCGAAATGACTAGCTTGCCTGTGGTTACCGGAATACCAGACACGTTCGGCGCTACGACAGAATGCTCGCAACGCACGCTGCTTCGATAGCTCTCGCTTGGGGTCGACGGCCAAGCGGCTAGCGGAGAGGTTTCACGCGGGCGGGGGCGGGCTCCATAACAACCGGAAGTCGACGATGTGACGTCGCATTGCGACGCGAAACCAGTGAAGGCGGAGCTTAGCCCCGATCGCTCGGCGAACGAGTTGAGGAGGAAAAGCATGACTAGGGAGGAGGGTAACTTCTAATCGCTTGTAGCTCCATTAATACGTAACGCTTCACTTAAATTGTGGTGTGAATGTTCTACTTAAGCTGTATCCTACGCGTCTACAAAATTTGTCCGAACCGTTTCAGGGGCCCTTTAACGCAATTGTGGGAAAGTGTTCTTTGTATACGCTCAGTATTGAAAGTGTTAATCATTAGAAACAAACAATCTGTGGTATATACGGCTATGTGGGGTGTTGTTCTAGACCAATTTGTTTTTCATTGCGTTTCTTTTTCGCCTTTCTATTGGCAGCCCGCCGCGGCATCCTTACGTGCACGCTCGCGCTAGCGAACGCCGTTGGCGCTTAGCGAAGCATGTATAGAACGCGCGCACTGACACACACAAACACACACACATTCGTCACCGAACTTCTTGCGTAGGTTCCACAGCGTTGCACCTGATGTCCGAAACATAGCGTAGGAATGGGGGATGAATCACACTAGGCGCGATAGAATGCTTTACTTGATCAAATCATGAGTGACAGCTGGAGCAGGCACTCGAGACCAATTGTTTTTTCTTCGACTCACCGAAATCCCCGCCATCATAAAGTGTTGAATGATGGTGCAATCAAGGCATTCTATGATTATCGCTAAAGCGTGCGAATACATCACAAGAAACCATTATTATTTCGGCGGCAATTATATAAGAACACTCGAGGCTCATTCCCGCCGCCGCGGCGTGCTGTCACGCTCTTGACGGAACGTGCGTGGCTTGTGCTGTACGACTTAAGTTGTCATTCGAGACGTGGAGTGCACTTGGCTGCAAAAAAATAAAGCAGACCTGACTGACCGCCAATGCTCCGCCGAATCGGATTGATGGCGGAGCCAGGAGACCGGTCAGCGTTCCGCTGCCGGCATGGACGCTGTGCGCATGCGCACTGTTTGTACACTAGAGCATTCATGCTCAGTTGGTGTGCGTATGCACTTATCTTAGCCCAACGGAGAGCTATGTCATCCAAGTAACGTTATGCAATTTTTCATTGGGCACTTATTAACGCCAACCGGTTCCCATCGCTCTCATTTAGGGGGCCATGAGGTGCGATGTCTGCAACACCTCTGATGGCGCTCCTCACACGCCACCATTGTGAGGCGCCTGGGGCTGCAAGAGCGCTGTTTCTCCTGCCCACCAGCAGTGCCCTCGCGAATAACATCACGCGGACATGGTACCCTCGAGTAAAGTTAGAACATCGTCCTTGATGTTCAACAGGAACGTTACACCTAGCCATCAATGCTTAGCCTTTCGGCCGAAACTGTCTAGTTTCTCAAAGAAGAGAGGCTAGAAGATCATTAACAGTGTGATATCTCTTGAACCTTTTATCCTATATTAGAAAAAAAAAATGGAGGACGCTTAAACTTCGCCTTTAAGAATGGAATGCGATAGCATTCAAAGACTTCTCAATGCTTCTCGCGCTTCGCGCGGAGTGCAGCTTATATAGCCCTAAAACTTACCTGGAAACGCTGGAACCGAACGCTATGCATGAAGGCGAGTTTCTTTTTCTAGAAACACGGCGTCTTTTGTTAGCGGATACCGGAGGTAGCGTTTAGTTGCGCTATGAGATTGCGTCATTTTCACATTTCTACTATTCTTTCGGACTTTTAATATTTCAGTCTGAGAAGAGTTCACATAAAATTCATGTGCTCTCGGTGTTTTGTTTCATGACCTCAGTTTCTGCGCTGTCATTCTAAAAATTGCGAGGAAAAACTTTTTCACGAATGCAAGACAAGGTAGGAGCAACTGTAGTGACAGAATCACGTGCTAATATAACCCACATACACAGCGTGTCATGCAGCAAGGCGTGGCATTGGCGTACACCTCGACGTAAAGGCAATTTTTACTTACAGGGACGCCGGCGCCGGACGCCGACGACGGAGAATATGCGACACGGGGCTCTTAACGCTGTCGCGCTTAATAATGAAGCAGTGGTTCTAAAAGTGCAGTAAATTATTACCACATCGAAAATGACAGATATGCCTCATTGTATAATCATGTTCCTCAGGTGGGCTTATATGGAAACATGTGAGTTCTTATACAGGATCCCATATGATTATATGGGCGTTTGCAAAAAAGGCATAATCGGCAAGCGGCTATCTTCAATATGGCAATTTTCCGCTTGCGGTGCTCGGTGACTGTAGTCTGCTCGAAATACTTCGCCCTCGTACATTTGACGAAAACTTTGCGGTGCTTGGAGATTACTATGTCTTCGAGAAATATACGTCGTCTATTTTTCGTGGATTCAGTTTCTCTCTCTGAACTCACGGTATAGTTTAATGTGATGAGGGGAATGCGCGTATCGGTGAGACATAGCATTTTTGACATGCAAGTAATCAGCACCGAAATTCAAAAGAAGGAAATCATTTTGCCTTCCGCTGTTGTAATGCGCTGTGTGCTCATGAACACTATCGTTCGTGCACTGTGCTGGTGAGTAGTCCGAGCGCAACGAACAGCGGCTTTGAAGCTACAAACGCTGAAGGTTGTCCATCTGTGGCGTCTCGTGCAGGATCTCCGAGACATTGCTCGCCGTTATGTCGTTTTAAAGGTTAAAAATGTAGTCTGGTACAGAAATTGGGACGCTCTCACATTGGTTGGCCTAAAGTGTATCCCCCCATTCAGCTATAATGCTATTCAATAGAATGCGGATTTATGCGATAAAAAATTAAATAAATACCGAATAAAGAAATAAACAACAACGACAACAAGAAAGTAAGTTATACCATGGGAAAATTGAGGAAGCAGTAAAGAATGGCCGCAGCATGAAATCAGTGAGAAGAAATCTTGGCATACGACTTGCTAAGATGTATCCATTGAAAGACAAGCAGGATATAGTCATCTGCAATTTCAATGATATATTTAAAGCAATAGAATAATCTGATATTGACCTGTACAGTACGAAGAGCAGCCATGCTATGTTGTTTTGAAGTAGAGATGAACTAGATAAAGAGGCTCTTTCTATAACTAGAGATGAAGTTAGAAGTGCCTTTCGAGATATGAGCCGCGGAAACGCGGCAGGAGAACATGGAAAACAATCGATTTATTCAAAAATGAAGGAAATGTCATGCTTGAAAAGCTTGTGGCCCTTCATACGCAATGCCTCATGCCTTCAAGTATGCCAAAGAGCTGGAAGTATGCCAACATTATACTAACATAAAATAAGGAATACGATAAAGAATTCAGGAATTGTAGGCCAACTCGCTTTTTTCAATATTGTTGAGATTATTCACAAAGATACTTACCAATAGAATTAGGGCAGCGGTTGACTTCAATCAAACACGAGAACAGGCTGGCTTTAGGAAGGGACATTATACAGGGGGTCACATCCATGTTATCAGTCAGGTAAGCGCGAAATCTGCAGAGTACAATTAATGTCTCTGTAGGGTTTTCATAGCTTATGAAAATGTTAGTTATCAAGAAAGCGGTCAGGCAAAGAGACATAATCTCGCCAATGCTTTTTATTGCATGCTTAGAATTAGTGCACAAGGGATTAGACAGGGAAAATTTAGGAGTGAGGATCAACGGCGAATATCTCAACAGCCTTCGGTTCGCAGATCACATTGTACTGTTTAGCAACACTGGAGACAAATTAGAACAAATGATTGGGAACCTTAACAGAGGAAGTAGAAAAGTAAGGTTGCAGATAATTACGGAAAAGACAATCATAATTTTCAATAACTTGGGAATGGAAGGAGTATTCAGGATCGCCAGCCAACCTTTAGTGTATTATAGGAGTACGTCTAGCTAGGTCAATTACTCACAAGGGACCCTGATCCCCAAAAGGAAATTTACAGAAGGATTAAAAAAAGTTGCAGTTTAACCAGGAAGGCGAAGTACCGACATTGCGACAGTAAATTAGTTCACAGCTAGTTATACGAAGTAAGGATACTAGTTTTATCGCCCCTATAAACACGCGAAAATAGGCATACTATGCAAAATTAACAACGATGGTCTCACGCGTGCACAGGCAAACATGCTCACTTCTCATTCGATGACCGCGGAATCTCGCTGTTAGAACGCTGGCGTCGATCGGAAAGCCTGGAAGCAGCCGTGTGTGAATTGACATTCGTGCTGCGTCTCGCATCAACGCGAGGTAAGCGGGAAAACACTGCGCACGGTCACCCGAGCCGCCGCTAGTAAAACGCGGCCCCCGCTCCTCTCCCTACCTTCCTTACGGATCCTTGCGCGCGACGCAGGACGGCGCGCTTCTTCCCCGCCTACTTCACTGGCGCGCGCGACGTTGATTCGCGTTCGCCGGCTCGTCCTCGCACGCTTTCTCTCACACATAGAGCACAGAGTACGCGGCTACAATATTAAGGGCTCATTCACACCGGCGACTGACAGTGGTCGCGCAACCAAGTTGGTCGCAAAGCGACCAGTCGCAAATGGTCGCGAACGGTCGGTTTTCTCGAAAAGCGACCATTTTGGGCCAGTCACTCTGTGCGAAATTTTTCAGTCGCGCGACCGTGGTTGCAAAACTGATAAACCAATCAGTGGCGCAGCGGACGTGATCTTTTATGTGTCTACATCCGGCCTCCTCCCTCGTCGCGGCAAATTCCGCGTAGATTCCGAGAGTTCTCGCTGAGAACGATAATCTCCGGGATTGCGACTAGCGGGTCCTGCTCAGCCAGGCTTGCCGGTGCGAACATCAGTTGCCTTCGGTCGCTTTTTGATCGCGAGTCGCAAATGGTCGCGCGACCTCCTCAAGTCGACGGTGTGAATGAGCCATGATGCCCATCACTTTATAAAGAAACTTGCGGTGATGGCGACGCCTACGCCAACGACACCTGGAGTGTCTGGGGTGCGTTCGGAGTGTCTCTATAATTGTTATCGCAATAAGACTGGGGGCAGAGAGTCGGAGAGTGACAAAGAAGCTTGCGAACAAGGTAAGGGCTCTATGGTGTCAGGCTGCTGAGCACGAGGTCGCGGGATCGAATCCCGGCCACAGCGGCCTCATTTCGATGAGAGCGAAATGCGAAAACACCCGTGTACTTAGATTTAGGTGCACGTTAAAGAACCCCAGGTGGTAGAAATTGCCGGAGTCCTCCATTATGGCGTGCCTCATAATCAGAAAGTGGTTTTGGCACGTAAAACCCCATAATTCATTTTTTAAGGTATGGACCGCGCAATGAGCGATGGAAGGAAGATTGCTAGACATAACGTTAAGAGACAGAAAGAGAGCGGTTTGGAAGAGAGAGCAAACGGGTATAGACGATATTCTAATTGACATCAAGAGAAAGAAATGGAACTGGGCAGGTCATGTAATGCACCGGTTAGATAACAGCTGGGCCATTAGGGGTACAGAATTGGTACCAAGAAATGGGAAACGCAGTCGAAGACGGCTAAAGACTAGATGGAGCGATGAAATTAGGAAATTCGCGGGCGCTAGTTCGGATCGGTTGGCGCAGGACAGGGGTAATTGGGTATCGCAGGGAGAGGCCTTCGTCCTGCAGTGGACATAAGAAAGGCTGATTATGATGATCATGGTCATGATGAATAGGACAGGTTCGAGTGCATACGGCAGACATTAACAAATTCTTGCCGGGAACATAGCGCTGTGGTTGAAAATAAGAGTACAATCATTGCATCCCACCTCTGTTAACACATGGGTTAGAAACTTGAAGGTTAACAAAGAAAGTGGAGAACAAGTTAACGAATCAGCAAAGTGCGGTTGAACGAAAAATGTTAGGTGTTACGTTGAGAGACAGGAAGAAAAGAGTAAAGGGGGATAGACGACATTGTAGTGGACATTAAGGCAAAATGCCGAGCAGGACAGGCCATGTATTGCGTAGGATGGATAACAAGTGGTTCATTAGAGTTACAGAATGAGTGCCATGGGAACGGAAGCGCAGTTCAGGACGGTATAAAACTATATGAAGTGAAGAAATCAGAATAGTTGCTGGGGCAAGTAGGAATCAGATAGCTCAAGAGAAAGGGTATTATCCTGCAGTGGACATAAATATGACCTGATGGTGATGATGCACTAAATAAATTGTTAAAAAACTTCAACAAATCTCCTAACTTAGCACAGCTGTCCCATTTTCTTTCCGCCTATTCCACGATGCCTGACATAATGACCGACGTGTTGACTTTCAAGACTTGTGTCCGAGAGAACTCATCCACAGAGCACAACTGAGCTTCCTGGGTAAAACAAGGCTGCATTCGTTCATTTCTTTTATGCGACCGTGCTTTAAAAAACTGCAAGCCACAGGAGGGCAGGTGAGAGACAGGCGGCACATCTATTCTGCTATGCGGTTGCTACCAGACACCTCACACCAACTCTAGCCGCGCGACTACTCCGGCTCAAAAGGTTGCGGACAGCTCGAAAGGAGAATGTAGCGATCCCTGTCACTGAAAAATCGCTGACACACACACACACACACACACACACACACACACACACACACACACACACACACACACACACACACACACACACACACACACACACACACACACGCACACGCACACGCACCCGCACACACACACACACACACACACACACACACACACACACACGCACGCGCGCACACACACACACACACACACACACGCACGCATGAACGCACACACACACACACACGCACACACACACACACACACACACACACACACACACACACACACACACACACGCTTACGCCCACGCACGCACGAACGCACACACACACGCGCGCACACACGCGCGCGCACAGCCAGACAGACACACACACACACACACACACATATATATAAATATATATATATATATATATATATATATATATATATATATATATATATATATATATATATATATATATATATATATACTCGTTATAGCACAACACAATCACGTCCTATAGCCCGAAAAATTCACTTCCTCGTGACACCTGGGGCAGAAATGGTGTTTCATATTCGCCGCCAAGGTGTATGAGTGGTGGCGCTGGCTAACCCTGCCAGCGCTCTAGTAGGAAACAGAAATACCTAAGGAAGTGGATGGGGAAGCGGCGCTGCGGCAGCTCAATTGGTAGAGCATCGCACGCGGCATGCGAAGGTTGTGGGGTCGTTTCCCCCATCTGCGGCAAGGTGTTTCTTCATCCCCTTTCATTTACATTGATTTATCACTTCTTTGCTTCATTTATTAGGCACAAGTAATTTCCGCTAGGTTGTCCTTGGTGTGAGTGCTTGTTGACTTCTGATGATACGACTAATAAAAATCGGGCCCTTCCGTTAACCGCCTTTCTCCGCGTTTACATATATATTAACCAACTGAATAATTTTCTACTGCCTTTGGCAGGTGTTAGTGTTATCATAATACGTACCGGGGTGGGTCTCATAACTACAGGAGACACGTCGACGAAATTTAAAGCTTATGCATTAACAAATATACATGCAATCATACATCGAAGCATTTTAAACTTAATTTATTGGTAGAAACAGTTGTTACATACAGTGACACAGGCGCGGGTGATTAGCTGGTGCTCCTTAAATTTCGCGCTATTTCCATTTTTCATTGCGCACATAAAGCTTGAGAATACAGGTGATGACATCACCGTAGGCATGGGGCAATCGGCACATGGTGAGGAGGGCAGGAATGGGCTTGAGCCACATATGACGTGGTTCACTCGGCTCCTGCTTTCTGCCAACTTTTTCGGATGTTTTTCGAGTGTGTACCCCTGAGGAGGAGGAAACGCCTTTATTTAGTCCTGAGAAACCCCTCCTCACCCACTCTAGGTTTATTGGTCCGCAGGGGTCGCGGGCCGCACCCACGTTGGGACGGGAAGCCCGTGAGCCATCCACCCTTTCGTGAGCCCTCTGGACGACCCGGAGCTGGGTCTAGTGGTCGTCGCTTCGCAGGGCGTTCACCCAGTCTTCTTCTTTAGTGAACACGGTGCCGGTTAACGCGGAGCATTGCCAGAGCATGTGCGCCAGCGAGCAGTACGATTCGCCAAAATCCGGACATTGCGGCTCTACTTCTGGTGAATAACGGCTCAGTCTGCCTATCGAGGGGAACGACCCTGTCTGAAGCATTCTGAATATTGATGACTGTGGTCTAGTGAGTTTAGCGTGGGGGAGCGGGAGGGTCCTCCTCGACAGCTGATAGTGCGTTGTTATTTCGTTGAAGGTGAGCAGCGGGTCTCGGTGCTCCCCTCCCTCCTCGCCACTTCGCTCGCCATGATCGCCGCTGTGCGTGAGTCCTCGCGTGCCTCCATGCGCCGGCTCGTTGGCGTTGGGAAATTAGGGGTGCACGTACCCCTGAACTTTCCACATTTTTCGATCCGTGAAGTCAAGAGGAGCACGCCGATACCCGACTTTTATCGGTGGGCGAAGGTTTGTGACATTTATTGCCGTTTTTCTTGAGCCTAACCGCATCCTCGAATAGCTGGGTTACCACCCTACGGAATTCCGGATGGTCAGTACCCTGATCCTTAGGTGCATTCGAGACAAGTTCGAAGTGACCCTTGTACCTCGAAACATCGATCGCGTCCACAAAGAGGGCAGACGCAAGGCCAGAGCAGCAGCGATCCTCAAACGGATCAATCAACAAGACATCATAGCAAGCTTCGTCGACGCCACGGAGTACAGCGATGGGAAGACCTTTGCCATCGTTACGGTTGGCTGCGGCGGCGAGATTTCCAATAGCGCCTCGATTCGCCCTTCAGACACGGGAGTCGCCTAGGAAGCCGCCATCGCCCTCGTCCTGCTAGACGGTCATAGGTTCGAGATCTATAGTGATTCCAAAACGGCAGTTAGGGCTTTCCATAAGGGTCGCATCGCCAAGCAAGCTGCTCGTCTTAGTGTCTCGAGTCCATGCGCTCCCTACAGAGGAAATGCGATCTCTCTGACCGCGCTTCCTCTGTAGGAAGCGCCGACTCCCCTACCCCTATACGGCCACAGGGACGCTCCTGCTACTCACAACGACGTTATGAAATTCTTCTACATGTCTAGAAGGGCCTTTCTATCCCCTTAGTACAAGTTTAATAGGGCACGAGCCGTTTCGCTTATAGTTCTACAGACGAGCACATATCCCTGCAAGTCCGTTCTCCACGAGGCTTACCCCGACGTGTATTGCGACGACGCCTGCCCGTCCTGCGGGCAGACCTCCACTCTAGCGCACATGCTCTGGGAGTGCGGGTCGACATACCCAAGTTCACCAAGGAGTCATCATCAGCATCATCATCATCATCATCAGCCTGGTTACGCCCACTGCAGGGCAAAGGCCTCTCCCATACTTCAACAACCCCGGTCATGTACTAATTGTGGCCATGTTGTCCCTGCAAACTTCTTAATCTCATCTGCCCACCTAACTTTCTGCCGCCCTCTGCTACGCTTTCCTTCCCTTAGAATTCATTCCGTAACTCTTAATGACCATCGGTTATCTTCCCGCCTCATTACGTGTCCGGCCCATGCCCATTTCTTTTTCTTGATTTCAACTAAGATATCATTAACTCGCGTTTGTTCCCTCACGCAATCTGCTCTTTTCTTATCCCTTAACGTTACACCTATCATTCTTCTTTCCATAGCTCGTTTCGTCGTCCTCAAGGAGGAGTGGGATTCGCTTATGCGTAGCCCCACTCTAGAAAAGCAAACCCTAGCTGTCCGGCGTGGCCGCGACCGGGCCGGTGGGCTTGACCTGCCGGTCCCGACGTGTGACTAGCCGGGCGGGCGACAAGTTCGCGTCCTCGCCTGGACCTGCAATAAAGTTGCCTCGCTCACTCACTCACTCACTCACTCACTCACTCACTCACTCACTCACTCACTCACTCACTCACTCACTCACTCACTCACTCACTCACTCACTCACTCACTCACTCACTCACTCACTCACTCACTCACTCACTCAATTAGCACATGGTGCTAGGCGTGAACAGCAAAGAAAGACCAATGTCTTTAGATTCCGATAACACATACCTCTGCACCTAACGGTCAGTTGTGACAACAGATTACCTAATACGAAAGTTATTCAAATTTGACGGTTAACGTGAACGGCGCGAAAAGAGATGTTTGGCGACGATCATTAAACGAGAAGCGGTGTCTACACAACGCCAATATTAAAACGTAGCTCCGCCCTACAGCGGCACTTCAATGTTCCAAGGCTAATGGAAGTTGGCTGCCACAAGGAGGCAGTCCTGTAGATGTCCTCTTGCGAGGACATATCTCCTGGACATACTAGCGGAAGTCGACGAAATGAATGCCTGCGAACGTGCAGCGAACGTGCAAGATAACTTGTGCTTGGTAGCTGTGGCTCCTTTAGACACACCTTTGGAGGCCACTGGTATTGCACTGCAGCCACATGCAGCAAGGGTGCCAGCAAAATGAGAGCGAAAGATTTGGGTGCTCACTTTAACAATGGACCGCACTTAACATATCGCTGTAGCGGAAAACTGTTAAACCCATGCCCTTAATGAAGGGTCGTGCCACTTTCTAACTCAAAGGTAGTACCGGCATGTCCCAAAGTTTACGAAGATCCTGGTAACCGTGGGAAGTAATAGCACAGGCAGCACCAGTTACTGCGCAAACGCGCTTTTAATAGGACCAGCACCGGTATAATGTTTACGAACCAAGTAACGAGAGCTGTCTAGTGGCATTTGCTAGACAATTGATTTAGTTGGACTTGTTTTTTTTACAAAGGGCAATTCCATTGCAATGAAATAATTAGGTCGCCGGTTTACGGAAAGTGTATTATAAACCCGTTCGCGAACAAGGAAAAAAAGACAGGACAACGGGAATCGGTATAACGCAATGTTTAGTTAGATTTAACGGCAATTTAATGGCGGCACCTAAGGATTTAGCATGTGAGGATCAGGTTGCGTGTATTAGGCTACACTGCAGCAAAGGCTTCGCTGCATGAATTTCGCTAATGTTTCCCTCCTTTGTTAACACTACAATTTTAGAATCATAACATTGATCGCAGTATGTGCAGAATATTTCGCTTATTTTCTTTACGGCACACATTGAACTTTGCAAGTTGTAGCCGGGGAGTTTCCCTTGCCGTATTCCCTTGCAATGAACCTCTAGGATCAGACAAATGTTTCTAGATATCATTGCCCACAGTGTCGGATAAAATAAATGGGCGCACGTTATATTATGGTTCAATAAATAAGAAAAAGCTTTCCTTAAAAAAGCTAGTAGAAAAACAGTGCATTCTTAAGGTGAGTTGGATGGCACCTATCCTAAAACTGGTGTCATGCTCCAAAGCCAATCCAAGTAGATACGTCTTCCAATCACGCTGGCTACAATTCGTAAATTTCAATATGTGCCATGAAGTTACTCTTTAATTAGGCACCTTGTCATATTTTTATTTATTCCGATAAGTGCTTCGATTTCTGGTGCCAGTAATGTGCGCCTCCGAGTAATGCAGCTGAAGGAATGAAATTTTGTCGGCAACAGGCGATCTTAGAGAATTCACGAAAACAAAAAATGATGAC
The DNA here is from genome assembly GCF_023375885.2 of Dermacentor andersoni. Lineage (NCBI taxonomy): Eukaryota > Metazoa > Arthropoda > Arachnida > Ixodida > Ixodidae > Dermacentor > Dermacentor andersoni. The sequence goes on along the minus strand of NC_092816.1, from coordinate 114,934,074 downwards.
CCCGTAAACCCATAGTCATGACGAGCACAGGTTGCACCGGTGGGAACTTCTGCCTTTGGACTCATCAAGAAATTGACGAAGCTATATTTGTATTAGGTACAGTGCGCAGAAAAGTGCGCCACAACACAGCATATGACTATTCACACACCGTATCTATAAGGACTATAGTTTATCAAACCACCCCAGTAAGACAGCCACAACACAGATAACAAACCATGAACGGGAGAGGAAGTGCCTTTTAATAAGCGGTCTTGAAACCTTGTAACTGCGTAATAAAGTTATCTCCTACCAAGTCCGAATTGTCCAAGGTAGTAAGCAGGTAGTTTCGAAGCGGTACTGCGTAGTAAAATCTAGCAACTGCGGCAAATACAACATTTTTTGTAACAGTGTGGAAAGTTTCACAGAAACACTGCTCTGCTCCCTTGCAGGATTAATGCTAATACTACTGAGGAAGTAAAACAGCCCGAAAACCTTAAGTATGAAGTGGGTAGATTACATGAAAGTCATATGGCAGCTGAGAATTAAATGAACACCTTTTGTCTTTTGAATGCGCCAGACGCCCTAATAGGGATTTAAGGATAAGCTGCGCCAGCACACTTAGCATAGGCAGCCACTAGTATATACTTCACACGCAATACAGCAGAAGGCATCCGAATTATTTAATAACCTGTGAGCACAAAATGAGCTTAGCTAAAGATAGCAAAAGCCAGAAAGTACACGAAAAAAAAAGACGTTACGTGTTGTGAAACAAACTGTGCTATACGATTATGTAAGGCTTTCTTTTAAATTAATTTATTTCTTATTGTGTTTACTTTTGGGCTGTCTACCGGAAGCCCGTCGCAGCAGCATCGGGTTCACGCTCCCGCTGGCGAACACTGCTGGCGCGCAGCGAAGCATGAATAGAACGCGTGGAGTGTTACATTTTGGTCACCGAAATTCTTGCGTAGCTTCCACTGCGTTGCAGCTGATGTCTGAAACGGAGTGTAGGAATGGGGAACAAATCATGCTAAGCGCGATTAAATGCTTTACTCACTGAAATCATGAGTGAAAGCTGCAGCCGAAGCTCGAGACCAATCGTTTCTTCTTCAACTCCTCCAAATGTCCTATATCATTCAGCGTTATATGATGGTGCAGCCAAGGCAGTCTATGATTAACGATGAAATGGTTGAATAAATCACAAGAAACGATTATTATTGCGCTTGTAATTATTTACGAACGGTCGAGGCATATTCCCGCCGCAGCCACTGACGCTATGTGCGTGGCTTGTGCTGTACGGATTAAGCTGCATTCGACACGTGGAGTGCACTTGGCCGCAATAAAGGTAAAGTAAACCAGACTTGCCGCCCGCGCTGCGCCCAATAAGATCGATGGAGGAGCCAGGACAGCGGTGAGCCTTCCGCTGCCGGCATGGGCGAGGTGCGCATGCGCACTGTATGTTCACTAGCATTCATGCTCAGTTGCCGTGCGTATGTACTGATATTAGCCGAACGCATAGTAAACATCGAAGTAAGGTTATGCAATTTTTCATTGGGCGCTTACTCATCTCGTGGGCCATGAGGTGCGACGTCTGCAACGCCACTGATGGCGCTCCTCACATGCCAGCGTTGTGGGGCGCCTGGGGCCACAACGGCGCTGTTCCTCCTGCACACCAGCAGTGCCCGCGGGAATGGCGTCGCGCTGACATGGTGGCCGCGAGTAAAGGTGTAACATCGTCCTTGAAGTTCAATGGGAACGCTGCACCTTGCCATCAATGTCAATGCTTCGCCTTTCGGCGGAAACGGTCTATTTTCTGAAAGAAAAGAAGCTAGAAAATTATAAACAGTGTTGTCTCTCTTGAACGTTTTATTCCATATCAGAAAGAAGAAAAAAATTGGCGGACGCATGAGCTTCGCGTTTAATTTGACTGACAACCGATATTTAAGGACCCAACTTTTTATGGCGCAACGCAAGGCCGACCTTCGGTATAGTGTTTACATCTGCAGCGGTTATTTGCAAAAGCGCGTGGATATTTTTAGCAGAATTTTTCCATCTGAGCACCCTCTAAAAAAGTAAGAGGCAGACAGACAGCCAAAGAAATTTACTAATGGTCCTGAGGAACAGCGTTAGGGTACCTTCCTTTTCAGGGAGTCCCCGTAGCCGTCGCGGGCCGCACCCCCGTCGGGGTAGGAAGATCGTGGTCCTCCGCCCTGTCGCAGGCCCTCTGGACAGCCCGTAGCTGCTCTGAGAGGTCGCAGCTTTTAAGGGCTGCCTCCCAGTCGGTTAGAGTGGTTAGCGATGAGCTGCGTATCCCAGGGCATTGCCAGAGCATATGGGATAAGGAGCAGTACGCCTCCCCACAGTCCGGACAGTGGGGTTCTACATTACGCGCAAAGTGACTGAATCGGCCCCTGGAGGGGAACGACCCCGTTTGTAGCATGCGAAATAGCGACGATTGTGGTCTATTAAGTTTCGGGTGTGGTAGCGGAAAGGCCCGTCGAGCGAGTTGATAGTGTGCGAAGATTTCACGGAAGGTGAGAAGTGAATCCCTGTACAGTCCTAAGTCGCCGCCCGTGAGTCCTCCTGAACCGCCGCGGTGTGTACGACCTCGCGCACAGTCATGGGCCAACTCATTGGTGTTAACAACCTCAGAGTGCACATTGATTCCCGTATGGGCCGGGAACCATTTGATGCTATGAAAACCATCAGCCCCCTCGCTGCTGAGGATGGCCGCCGCCTCTTTGAGATCGAGCCGGAGGCGAAAGCTTGATCGGGCTGCAGACCTGGAGTCTGTAAAGATATTGGGACGCAGAAAGTCCTTCAGTGCCATAGCTATAGCAACCTGCTCGGCTACTGTTGCAGAAACCTTCCGCACTGATGCTGAGCTAATGAGAGTGCCGTTGGAGTCAACCGAAACTACGGCATAGTGATCAGAGCGCTCGTACTGGGCGGCGTCAACAAAACATGCCATATTTGGAGTGGGCGCTGCCGCTTTTAACAGGGAACGAGCCCTCGCTACCCGTCACCCTACATTGTATGAGGGTGGACGTTACGTGGCATGGGATCTAACTTGAACGAATCTCGGACCACGGGTGATAGGTTCACGTTGCGCTCCGTGATTTCCTGGTGACCGCATCCAACGGATTCGAGGATGCGTCTCCCCGATCGCGATGATGAGAGTCGCATTATTTGGGCCACTCGTTGAGCCTCGATCTCCTCTGATAGGGTGTTGTGCAGGCCTAGTTGCATGATTCCCGCGGTGCTGGTAGAGAGTGGTAAACCCAGCACGCGCTTGATGCCGTGCTACACGGCACATTTCGAGCTTTCGACGGTCGCCGCATGGGACAGAAACGGCGCTGCTTGCTTACTTTCCCTTGCAACTGTTCACGTACACAGCGACCGTTAACTGTAGGGCTTCTTTAACGGGGTATGTAATCTAATAAAATCACAGCAAGAAGGTTTTCTGTGTGTTACCGTAAGACTTCTTTTCCAAGCATGGGGAAGTGTAAAGCTATGCTGGCCACACTGCGCTTTTGCTTTCGTGCGTGGACAGCATCGGTTACGTTGTTAGGCAGGTGCGCTTGGAGTTGTGCTTCTGTGCTGTGTAATCGTGCGTGTGCGTGTGTTCGCGGTGAGCTCACCTTCTTCTAGATGAGTGACAAAGGGAATGAAGAAACGAAATGGCGGAACGACATTTCCCCGTACGGCATGGCGAAGCATTCGTGTAGAGGGTACAGGCGCTAGGTCCCCCCCCTACCCCCCCCCCCAAAAAAAATGAAACTCCCATTACGGGGCGTATAAGCCAACCCAAAATATAATAATGCGAAAATTTGTGAGTGAGCCAGTTACGACGATTTCGTTAGTGTAGTTTTCTTCGCAGCTGTAGCTAACTGGGAACGAGAGTACTCCATCCTGTCGTAAGGGTAATCTGATTACACACGTAAATTTTGACCCTTTCAACCACTTTTGAAAATGAAAAGCTGATACAATAAGTTCGCGTTGTCGTACAAAAATGTCTAATATTTGTACCGCGCTTTTACCCCATTGCCCGCCTACGTCCAGGCTGGCTGGCGCCCATCGTCGGTGTTCTGTCGATAGACAAGCCAAGCGAACTCATCGAAAACAAAGGCTTGTCTGCACATTGGAAGTCAGGAAAAACTTATAATAATAAAAAGTATACTGCATTTCAATACTAATAAGAAGACCAGGAACCGCGTACACTACTAGAAGGTCTTGTGGAGGACCTCTTATGCAGCTTCATGTTTTTGTCGCGCAGGACGCCACAGGTCATTTTTCGCGACTTTTCTTGATGAATTAAAAATATAAATCAACGTTTAATGAGAAAAGCATGGCTCGTTGTAGCCTCTATAATATGGAATTTTCTCATCAGATGTGTTATCTCGATTAATGTTCCGAGCGGTTGTCTCTCCCTTTGAGTGGAACGCGGTAGCATTCAAAGATCTCTGACTGCTTCTCACGCTTCCCGCTGAGTGTCGCTTATGTAACCGTGAAATTTATCTGGAAGTGCTGATGGCAAACGCTATACACAAAGGTGAGCTTTCTTTTGGAAACGCGGCCTATTGTTTTGGCTGATCGCGGCCGTGCTATAATATCACACAATTTTTACATTTCTGATATTGTTTTGCACGTTTATTATTTCATCTGAGGAGAGTTGACATAAAATGCATGTGCTCTCGGTGTTTTGTTTCGCGACATTAGTTTCTGCGCTGTCCTTCTAAATATTCCGAGGAATAACTTAGTCAGGAATGTAATACAAGGTATGGGTAACTTTAGTGATAGACTGGTATGGCAATATAACCCGCATATGCAGCGTGTCATATAGCAACAGGTAGCATTTACATATACCTAAACATGTAAGGAAATTTTCGCTCCTGGAGGCGCCGTCGCCGGATGCCGACGACGGAGTATCTGCGACACAGGGCCCTTAACGCTATCGCGCTAAATAATGAAGCAGTACTTTCAAGAGTGCAATAAATTTTTACCATATTAGAAATGACGCATATACCTCATTCTGTAATCATATTGCTGATACAGGTTTTTATGGAACATGCGGGGTTTTATAGAGGAACCCATAAAATTATATAGGCTGTAGGAGAAAGGACATAATCGCCACGCGAGTATTTTCAATAGAGCGATTTTCCACTTGCGGCGTTCTGCGACTGTAGTCAGCTCGAAGTACAGCACCCTCGTGATTTCGACGAAAAATTTGCATTCCTTGGAGTTTATTATGTCTTGGAGAAATATACGTCACCCATTTTTCATGCATTCAAGTTCTTTATTAACCCGCGGTACTCTCACATGATGAACGGAATGCACGTATCAGTGGGACATACCATTTTTGACATCGAAGTAATCAGCACCGAAAGTAAAAAGAAGAAAATGCAAGCAAAATAAACCATGAAAATTTTCAGAACGACATAAACCACAAAAGGTGCTAAACATTTTTATGCAAAACGTCGAAGTATTCAGCGTCGAAAGTCAAAAGTAAATGCAAGCAATGAACCATGAATATTTTGAAAACAGAGTGAACCCCAAAAGTGGAAAACATTTTTAATTAGTAGAACGAGATCATGTGAGCGGTAAAGTTTTCCATACCTTCCATATTGAGCTGGGTTTGCGTGATCAGGTGCTCATTGTTGTCTGAAATTTTTGCATTTAAGCTTCTGGAACTGTCTGACGGTAGACTGAAATGCTTTATTTAGCAATGTAAATTTTAAGAATATGGATGCAAGAGTTCGAGGGCGCTGTCGTGGGGAGCAAGCGGTCACACAATAGCCATAATGGGCACAACCGAGCGCAGCGTCAGAATAGATATGTGCCAGTGACAGCACCTGGATAAGGAGTAGGCAGAGCACAAACCTTACGCGGCCGGGTTCGGCCCCGCGAACTCTTTCTCAGCTGTCCTTAGCCACAGTTCCATAGAGCTACGGCGGCGCGCCTTCTTATGTGTCCACCCTAGCGTGAACGCAAGCGTTTTGCAGCCGCCTTTCTATGACTCGAACGCGTTCGATAGCAATCTGCTAACCGCTAGCTTGGGTTTGCATGCAAAAAACTATGAAAGCCAATTCATCGTCTAGTTGGAGTAGATGAAAAGCGTCTTCTTAGGCGGGCTGGATTCATATATCCCATTTTCATAATGGGTGTATGAAGCATGCGATTTATCGTTAGATCTGAGCTGGAAGAAAAACGGTTGATCGTCGGGAACGAGACGTTGGATAACCTTTCAAATTTATCTAGTCAAGTATTCATCTTCATTAGGGTTATCATGATGATCATGGCCTACACTATTATCATGAAATTATAACCTAGCCAGTAGATTTAGTGGCACGTACCCAGTGCACAGGGCTAAGGAACACACCTTCTATGGGAGGCTACGATACTTGCTTTTGCCTTTTGATGAAGAGGGAGTTGAGCTATCTGTGAGCTGTGCCTCGATGACTCATCAATGGTGAAAACGGGAACTCTTTTACTTTAAACCGATCAGGACTGGATCCGTGCGTGGTGGAACCTTTACTCCAGTCATCTATGTTTTTTAGCACCCCGAGTTGTCAATGCGTACTACTTTGAAATGCACAGCGCAATATTTTGTTGAGGGCGTTTTACAGTTCACGGAAGATGTAGATTTGAATTTAATGCGGTTAACTTTCTTAAAATGCTACATCACGAATTTACGTCGTCTGTATCTCTGTTTTTCGGATTGCCTGTCTTTCTGTGTAAGCGTTTGCCCACCAACATGGTATCACTGGGTTCACCATAGGCTAAGGGGTAGAGCATCAGCCTTCTGTGCTAACGAAAGGGGGTTCAAAACCAACCGCCGGATCAACTTGGGTTACTGCTTTATGCCGTTGACTATGTGTCGCTATTCAATGAACCTCTGTGACGCCATCTTGGGGCACTCGGTACGTGCCGCCCACCAGAAACGCGTTTAATGAATCATGCGTGATTTAGTTTGCCGCACTGGCTATCTTCAATTACAGAAACGAAAAATCCTTGTAAATTAATCTGGTGCTGGGCAGTATCGGGCCCGCGTCATGTATATTCTTGAAATATTTTCTAAAGGCATTTGCACACGCACTAGTCCCCGACTTGATGGCGGCGCCGCTAGATGGCGTAGCCAGTCCATTTTGGAGCTCGGGAGAGCATCTCCGGAGCACGCTTGCGTCATATATGTCGTGTTCAGCGTTGGTAATGCAGTGTGTCGCTGCATTGCTTCAATGGCAATCGTGAACACGTGGGAACTTATCGTGAGATGGGTTCTGAGGGAAATCTTTAATTCGGTATACATCGCTGAAACCGGTCTGCATGTAGACATTTAATAGTTCATGCCGTTGGGGAAACTGTTGAAAGAAAAATAAAAGAATTAGTCTTTGTACTATAACAGAGTCTGGAGAACAAACGTAGACATTTAGGTGCAACAATTAACAATTTGCAGATTTCTTCGTAGAAATGGAGAAATACGTTAATATTGTTTCTTTGTACGCACAAAAGCCGAGTGCATTGAAGTGTGATAACCGCTTAGTGCGAAAATAATCAATATTCTGTAATCTATCGCGGGTCTTCTTTTTTTTAATGAATGTTCGCTAAATGCCCAGAGCTGGACAAAACGCAGAAAAGGATACGGTAGGGGGAAGGGAAGTGGTCGTTGTGAGATAGCTTCGTGCCCTAACGAAACTTCATGCGTATGCCTACCGATTATTACACCGTGCTTTGATCAAATATAACAATGTGCGCAATATTCGTCGCTACAGATCACTGACTTGTATGGTGAAAAGCAACGACACAATATTGTACCTACTAGGTAACACCTAAAACAGCTTCATGCTGTCACGGGAGGTATTTGCTTTTTAATGCGAAAGCATTATACGACTCATGATGCGAGCAATCTGGTGGCGCTCTCGGAGGTGGTCCAAAAAGTCACGTGGTAAAAGAGACGCTCTCGTCCCACTGCTCGCCGTTCGTCGTCCACTCCTTCCAAAACTGGCCCTGATGCAGTTTATCATGCCAGCGTTCCCATACTGCCTCTCGCGCCACTGCTCACGCGTTCGTCGTTGTCTTCCACAGCTGGATCCGATGCCCTACATCATGCCAGCGTACCTATGCTGCTGCCCCCTCTGCAAGGGCGCTGACGTGACTAGCCCACTGCTAGTCGCTGCGGTGATTTCGGTGAGTTCTTTCGTGCTCTCCAATGGATGTGGCACGTGTTGCGAGAAATCAAACAAAGCAACGTAAAAACAAGACCATATACGCTTGTAAAACGATTCGTTATCCGGAAAACGTCTCAATGTGTTCGCATGCACTCAAGCAGGGAAACCAAAGTGCCCTTGACTTTTTTTCTTGTTGCAGCTTACGCAACGTCCCATCTATTGGTCTGAAAGCGAGAACTGTTCGATCACCTGGACAGGTCGATTCACGAAGCGTGTTCTGCAATGTATGTGTTGTGTACTGATATCGCGTGTCCAACTGACACTGAATTCTCATGAGTATCACTTATCAGCGACGCAAGCAGCAGTTGGCGGATCACATATTCATCACCCTATAAAAGGACACTGCATCATTAAATATTGTCTTCTGTTCCACCCTGGCATCCGGCTGATACACAACAATTCGCGACCAGACCACAAGCAGTGACAGACCACAAGCAGCGACTGGGTCTGTTTAACACGGACAAGACTGCCTGAAGCTGTGTCGTCCAGACTTCTCCGGTGGATTTTATGTTTGTCTGCGTATAACTACAGCCTTCAGTACAGGCGAGGCCAAGACAAATCCTACGCCGATGCACTCGGTCGTCGGCCAGCTCCGGGAGACGAAGCCACCTGGGGACGTGCTCATGTTGGAAGCGTCCGAGTACGAACCACTGCATGCGGCGGCCATCATTGTGCTGATCAAGGACAGTCTTATCCACGGTAAAGGAATGGATCCTTAGTGGCTGGCCGTCAACACAACTGGACATCAAGTTCGCGCCTCATGAGGTGAGGAAGTCAGAGTTTTCGTTGCATCGTGATCGCATACTGTGCGGGAATGGCATTGTAATTCCTAACGCAGCAAGAGAAAGTGTGTCTTAACTCCTGCATGCAAATCACCCTGGGATGAGTGCCATGAAAGCGTCAGCTATAGGTCTCATGTGGTGGCCGAAAATGGCCCACGAAATTGAAGAGTTTGTACGGCACTGTCAGCCATGTCAGAGTAACCGGCAAAGCAATCCCAAGGTTCCAGTGCATTTTTGGATCAAGCCAGATCAACGTTGGAGTCGCCTACACATTGATTTCGCTGGGCCATTTAATGGAGAAGTAGACAATCATTGTAGACGCGTACAGCAACTGGGCTGAGGTCGAAGCCATGTCATCCATGAAGGCTACAGCTGTCGTAACCAGCTTAAGGAATATGTTTGCGACACATGGTGTTTCAGACGTCATCGTTTCAGATAACAGCATTCACTAGCTCGGAGTTGCAAGCGTTTTTAAAGTGTAATGGTGTGCGTGCTATTTTCACTGCACCTTATAATCCTGCCAGTAGTAGTAGGGCGGAGAGGATGGTAAGAGAAGTTAAAGAAGCTACAGAAAGTTTCGACGCAGTGTGAGATTTCGCGGTTACTGTTTAAACAGCACACGACGCCACATTTGGTCACGGGAACATCTCCCGCAGAATTAATGATCGGACGAAGGCTGAGGACAGCCTTGGACAGGCTTCATCCGGACCGGCAACACGCGCCTGAACTGCAACGGCAGGAGATGAAGAGGTTCGCTGTCGGTGACGCTGTCTATGTCAAAAGCTTTTGTCCAGGTCCAAGGTGAAAGGCGCTCAGGGTTGTGGCAGTCCCAGGCCCGGTATCGGACTTGGTCTGGTACCGGGACTTGTCGTGGTACAGATGTGTCTCAAAGAAATGTTTGCATAAGCAGATGTCACGATCGGCGTAGAGCCGTTTCAGTTTCGATTTGGAGACAGCTATAGAGCCTATCATAATCGTCGGGGCCATTGTTGTCCACTTTATTGCGATAGCAATTACATGGACAGTTGAACCGCGGGCATAGCGTCGGAGCCGCCACCGTGTGGCCACGTTATTGCTACATATACGCTGCCCGCGCGTGCAAGGGTAGGTCTTCAAAGACGCGAGATAAGCGCAGAGCGTTTTGCTGCAAAAACGAAGAGGTGGACGCACCCTCACACTGAGCCTTCTGCATTCCGCTGCTGTACCACGCTGTGTGCTCGCAAACACTAGAGTTCGTGTGCTGTGCCGCCGATTGGTCTGAGTGCAAGGGAGAGTAACTTTCAGGATATGGACGCTGAAGTTTGTCCTTGTTTGTCACTTCACGCAGGATCTGGAAGGCATTGCAGGCCGTTAAGTCGTTTTATAGTAAAAAATGTAGTTTCGTGCCCATACTAAGACGCTCTCAGATACGCCGCTCTAAATTAAATATGGCCTATTGTCGTACCTCCACCCTTACCGTTATCAAGGTCTTGAAGCGAATGCTGGTTTATATATTCAATAAGTAATAAATGAATATTTAATAAATTAAAGACGTACAACAAGATGAGAGTAAAGAATATTCGAAACTAGGTAGCGATGAAGTTGGAATTGCATTGAAAGCCATGGCACGGAGAAATGCGGCAGGAGAAGTTGGGATAACAGTCGATTTATTCAAAATGAAGAAGATATCATGCTTAAAATGCTTGTGGCCTCTTATACACAACACCTTATGACATTAAGTATATCAGACAATTGGAAGAATGCCAACATGATACCAAGCCATAAGAAGGAAGAGAATAAAAAATGAAGAATTACGGGGTAATGACCTTGCCTTCAGTACTGTATAAAGCATAAAAACTATGCTTTTCAATTAAATCAGCACCGCACTTGACTTCAGTGAACCAATAGAACTGGCTGACTTCAGGACGGAATATTCTACAATGAATCGCATCCATGTCATCAATCAGGTAACCTAGAAATCGGCGGAGTGCAATCCAGTTCAGTATATGGATTTCATACATTGTGAAATGGCATTTGAATAGGTATGGTGTGATCAAGGAGTATAGCAGTCATACGTGAATACCACGGGAAATATCTGCAAAGATTCCATAGCTACCTTGGTTCTCCACAAAAAAGTAGGAAGTTGCCTACCAATAAATTCGTTAGCCAAGGGGACGAAATCTCACGAATGCTATTCAGTGCTTAGAAGAACTGTTCAAGCTATTACTGTGGGAAGTCTTAGAAGTGAGTATCAACGGTGAATATCTCAGCAACCTTCGGTTGGTAGATCATACTGTCCTGTTCAGAAACACTGGAGACGAATTACAACAAATGATTGGGGAGCTTAACACAGAAAGTGTAAGAGTGGGGATCAAGATTAATATGCAGAAGGCAAAGATAATGTTCTATAGCCTGGCGTTGGAAAAACAGTTCAGGAATGCCAGTCAGCCTCTAGAATCCGTACAGGAGTAAGTTTTTCTAGTCCAAAAACTCACAGGCTACCCTGGTAATGAGAAGTAAATTGCACAACAATAAAAAGGCGTTGACGTGCATAGGCAGACATTAACAAATCCTGACTGGCAGTTTATTACGGTTGTCGAAAACAAAAGTGTGCAATCATTGTATTCTACCAGCGCTAATATATAGCCCAGAAACTTGGAGGACAACAGGGAAGCTCGAGAACGCCTAAGGGACCGCGCCAACAGCGATGGAACGAAAAATCTTAGGTGTAACGTTGAAGGGCCCCTCACCAGGTCTGGCCATGCTGAGCTGACAAGCGCACAGCATAGAATGCGCGCCAACGATCGTGTTTGCAAAGAATTACATCGCTACGCGCCGCGGAAAGGTCTCAAATTTAAATCCGAACGCAGTTTTGCTTTCTAGCCGCCGCTGCACTCCAAGCAAGGCGGTGACGTACTCGCGTTCCTGCGCCTACGTACTCCGGTCCGCAGTGTGGCGTCAATCGAGGTCACACGTCACTTCGAGAATTATTCAAGGCACCATCTGTTATTTGTGTGGTTTATCTGTTGCTTGAATTGGTGAATGAAAGTTTAGAGAAATAATGAAACCCAACTGGAATGTCTGCGTGTTGTTTTTTGTTTGCACTTCAGACAGAAGCCAGAGAAATGTACTTGCACTTCGTCTGCTTGTTCGCACGGTCGTGCAGTCACGTACGCAGGTACCGAAACTATGCCATTTTTTACCGTGTTCTAGCACGTGACCATGTTCTGCGATCCGATTGTTCTACCTCAGTATTCATATAGCACTGACTTATACCACTAGTGATGCGTCCTTGCGCACAGCGCGCAAAATCGTGCGCTACGCGAGCGAGACAGCAGCTTGCGCGCAACACCGTCACCGGAAGTTTGCAGCGCCGAAAGAAGGGAGGAGGAAAACACAGAGAAGGCGGGGCCTGTGACGTATGCGTCACGCTATTCTTGAGATCCGGTATGGGTGAACGCAGGGAAGGAATTTCACTTGCGGACGTAACACGGACCGAGTGGAGAGAGTGTCTCGTCAGGCATTGGAGCCCGCCTGCTGAAATCATTTGTTCGCGGCAATGAAATACTTATATTTCCGCTATTATTGAGCCGATTTAAACACTATTTCCGGCAGAACGCTCCATAGAGGACATGTAACAACTTCCTGCGTACAACCAAAATTTTCTATGGAGCCTGGTGAGGGGCCCTTTATGAAACAGTGAGAGAGCGGTGTGGATCAGAGAGCAAACGGAGAAAGCCGACATCCTACTTAACATGAAGCAGAAATTCAGTTGAGCAAGCCATGTGTTGCGTACGGTGGTTAACCGGTGCGCCATTAAAGTTACAGAATGGATACCAAGGAAGGGAAGTGCAGTCATTTCCTTTGTTTTGTTGTCATTTGACCCACCCTGCTTGGACCTGTACAAGGTTTGCAGTATTGAATAAAGAAAGAAAGAAAGAAATTACGTCAGAAAATTTGGTGGCGCGATGAAATTAGAAAATTTGCGGCTGCAAGCTGGAATCACCTAGCGCAAGACAGGGGTAATTAAATATTAGAGGGCGAGGCCTTCGCCCTGCAGTGGATATTTATATAGGCTGCTGCAGCTGATGATGAAATGAAGCGACAGAAGCGTTGACGCATAACCAACCTAGCTCAGCATAGCTGACCAGTGTTGCTCCCGCCAATTCCTTGATGCTTGACGTACTGCATGATCCACGTTTTTTCTAGACCTGCGTACAAGAGGACTGGCACCTGCGTTGGTTGCGGGATCAGTTGCAACCACCGCCGGGCACTCGCTGGTCCTCAATTGATCCTATGTGTGCCCCGGCCTGGCGTTCGGCATTATTCAGGGGTGATACGCTTGGGAAAGAAGCCTGCGCCCTAAATTCTCGTGGATACCCTCACGACCACAGAAAAAGTTATGTTTGGGTCGCTCCCATGGCGGCCCTTTCCTATGTAGCGTCCAAAATGCACCTATTGCGGTGGAGACGCCTTCGGGTCAGACCAAACAAGCCTTCTCAAGCGTTTAGGTCCTATAACGGCCGAGCACGAGGCCGAAAGCGCGCTTCTACCTATTTTACCGGAAGGCACCCAGCAGCAGCACTTGCTTATGCCAGCCGCGGCGGATGCTCTTCAACAATGCCCTCTCTGGTTCGAAAAGCAGGCGCCTAAAGACAACCCTTAAGTCTTTGTTGTGCCCCATATTCAAGCTGTAAACTCCCACGAGAGGCGATCACCAGGCCAGGGAACATCTCGGCCCATTAAAATAAGCAATGAGTTTCCGACGGCATGGGGTTTTGAATTTGTTGCCTCCCGCTAACGCGGTGGAGGCTCTACCGTTAGGCCGCAGCTGCCGTTAAGGACTAGCCTGCGTGGTGAACAATTTCTGTCGCGCCGCCAAAGCCACGGCGAATAGGTTGATAGGCTTCAACGCGTGGACGCGCCTTCGACTCATGTGCGCCGCTTGAAACCGTCTTTTGCTCGCCTTATGGTGTTTTAACGAGGTGATAAGCGTCATACGCGTTCATGGTCTTTGCGCTCTGGTTCTGCGCCGCTGAACTCTTTTAGGAGTTCTTCCAGGATTTTGTCGAATATTTCTATTTCCTCGGAACTTCCTTCCTTCATGTGTTCGATTTAAAAAAAACATTCAAGAACTTTTTGATCTTTGTCCAGGGATTTTTTATTTTCAAAATGATTGTGCGAATAGCGGCAACCATCATATCTTTCGCTAGATCTAGATGAAACTACAAACACAACTCCAACATCTCTGCCTTTCGCAACCTTTCCAACTCGAAGCGCATTGATTTGGATGTTGTTCAAAACTTTCGCGAGCACCAGGTGCCTTGTTGCCCTAACCGCTGCTCAAAGGCGTCCTAGTGCGTCATGAAGCCGCGTGAAGTGGGAATTCGTTTTCTTTTGCGCTTTGTTCACTTTTAGTTTGCCTGCTCGCGCTCTTGCCTCTCACGTACTCGCTCTTCTGCCTGTCTTTTTTCCCTCCCTCGAATGATCTCTAGGCATTCTGAAACGTCAACATCGCCGGCCTTCGACGCGTTAATGTTGTTGACCAGCTGTTTTCTTTGGAGGGAAGCGCGGATATGCAGACGCAACTCCTTCGCAAGCTCCAACAAGTACGGTTTACGCAACTAATTCCAATTCGTGGCTGAGTTAAGTGCTGCTTCCTCAACTGTACCCACTGCTTCCTTGGCGCTCACACACAGTAGGCGACGACGATAGCTTTTCCCAGCCTTCCTACCTACACTGAGCAAAGCCTGGTAAAGCTCAATAAAAATTCTCGCACTTTCTTAACCTCGCAGAGAACAAACCATCGCAGACCATTCCGATGCCCCATTGCACCTCATGCAGACAACCAGTAATGACGCATCGCACCACTGGCACCAATAGTTAAAGATGGGCCGCAAATGATGAAGAACGGGCCCCTAACAGCACTTTGCAAAGACGTACGAGTCCCGAGCAGTCCAGGCAAAGGACATTGCGGCTCAGCAACCATGCAAATAAACGTTCATTGTCCATCGTTACGTCGCTGCTGTGCCCTCTGCGTGTACGCGGAAGCGGAGATTTCTAGAACCAGAAATCGAAACACACACTCAGCTACATAAAAAAAAAACGCGCCAGTCAACTTAAATACTATAGGCACATGTTGAAATTTAAGAATTGTAGCCGGTGGGTTTCCAAGACGTATCAATTTGAAATGAATCTCAAGCATGACGCAAATTTTGAGACATCGTTGGACAAAGTTCGGGACCAACCACGTGAGTGTACCAGTTATTTTTTTCCTTCAATGAATCAAAAAAATGTCTTCGTGACAAAATTAAGTGGAAAAACAGTCCATTCTTTCGGAGAGTTTGATAACACATATCTCCAAACTGGTGTCATAGTCTAAATTTATTCCAAGTAGATAGGCCTTGCAAACTCGCCGACCACAATTCATAACTTGTAATATTTTAGTTGTTCGTTAAGAAGTTAGTGACCTTAGTTAATCGAGTATGTGTTTGGATTTCTCGTGTGAGTAATATGCGCCTCCGAGTAATACAGCGGAAAGACTAAAATTACTTGTCCTCTAAAGGCGATTGTAGAAAACTCCGGATAACTGAAAAATGATCACCCCGTATACCCATAGTCTTGAGTAGCTAAGGTTACGGTGGTGGGAACTTATGCCTTTGAACACATCAACAAATTCATGAAGCTTTATTTCTAGAAGGTACAGTCTGCACACAAGTGGGCCACAAGACAGTGCATGACTATTCACACACCATATTGATAAGGACTATATTTTATCAAACAATTGCATTAAGACAGCCAGAAAACAGCGTTTTGGCCGAAGAAGAACCTTTTACTTACTGGACTGTAAAACCTTGTAAATGCTTAGCAAATGTATAACTTACTGATTCTGAATTGTCTAAGCTATTGTTCAGATAGCACTGTAGTAGTAATGGGAAGTAAAATTTGGTAACTGCTCCTGTTACTGCATTTTTTTAACAATATAGAAAGTTCCACAGAGGCACCGCTCTGATCCCTTGCAGTTTTGATGTTAACATCACTGATGAATTAAAATAGCCTGAGCACGTTAAATTTGGATCGCGTAGAACAAATGACAGTCATATCGCAGCAGAGAATCAAATCAACGCATTCAAAACGACACAGTAATTAAAAGTATGCTAGTGTCTATTGTATGCGCCATACGCTGTAATGTGGATTTAAGGATGAGCTGCGCTAGCAGATATGACTTATGCAAATTCTAGTACATGATTCCCACGCACTGAGAAGAAGAAATCAAAGGTGAAAAGTTTGATTAGGCAAAAGAAATACAGTAGAATGTATCAGAATGAAGCAAAACCGAAAGACAGCTAATTCAGTTTAGCTAAAGATAAGTAAGCCGGAGAGTACGCGAAAATAACAAAAGAAGTTACGTGTTCCTTAATCAGCCCACATGTATCAGATGTACTACAGTTCTTGCGATGGCGTTTTGAACATCGACGTCGGTGAGGTTCGCTCAGGAGAGCCAGCACATTCATTTAGGGTACAGGCGAGGGGTGTGGATGGTGCCGCTGAAGTTTCGGTCAGGTTACCGCGTTTCGAGCTTCCTTTTCTCTTGCGTTGCTTGCGCGGCTTGGGTGATTTGAGTATCTTCTCCGACTGCATGGTGGGACTCAAAGATGCTATAAGTGCTTCCTTGCGCTGGCTTTCACTCAGAACCGCGCGGTCTTCGGCAGGCTTCTCCTCGACAAATACTTCGGGAAGACACCGGACCGATAATGCGCTGGCAAATGCCAGCCCAGTTGTGATGGCCGCAACAACCAACAGCTGTTGTTCGTGCAAGGATCCTTGGATGTATGCAGCCAGAATGACCGCAAGCCGGCCGACAGAGTACGATAGGCATAGTCCCACGGATCGAATCTTCGTGGGGAACACCTCCGCGGTGTACGCGTAATTCAGGCATATGGCAATCGCCGTTGCGCTGGACATCATTATACGCGGCAGAGGAAGTGCGACGGCCAAGCGCGGGTGACAGAGTAGCATCTGCAGTGCGCTTGAGGCGCCGAGGAGAGCGATTACGCCAGATAGTGTCACACGGTGGCCTCGTTGCCTGATGCCATAGAAGGCTGTGATGAGAATGAGCCCTCTCAGTAGAAACGATGCCAACAACCACAGTTCTTCTATCGTGGCTCCCAAGCCTGAGGCACGAAATGCAAAGTTCAAGCTAAACCACGTCACGACTGCAGACAATGCTCGCCGGCGAAGGGAAGCCGAACGGACTATGCTCGTGGTGTTGGCAGTCACCGACGTGATGCTGGCCTCTCGCTTCATGAGCTGCTGCTTGAAAGCTTTGAATGTTGCTGCGGCCTTGTGAGCGTCTATGCCGTTAAACCGGGCTGCGCGGAGTATGGTGGATTCAGCTGCGCGAAGCCTCCACGTGGCAATCTGCCAAACAGGGGATTCGTCCAGGTAGCAGCACCAAGAGGCCATTATTGCCGTGACAGTGACGAAGAGCGCTTGTGAGAGCAACCACGTCGGCTTAAGCGTCGAAAGCCCGTGCACCAGCGGAGGCGTCACAAGCATGGCGATGCCGCCGGCTGCCAAGATGTACGGAGCCCGGTGCTGGTTCCCGGTCACTTCGTAGAGCACAGTCAAGGCCATCAGCATGGTCGCGCTTCCCATGGCACGTGTGACAAGGCGCGAGAGGATGAACACGCCCACGGTGGACGACTGCGTGGTCACCAGGCTGCCGAGCAACATGGAGACGGCACACGCCGATAAGACCGGTCTGCGACCAATGCGGTCTGCTGCGATTCCGGCGATCGGAACGAACAGCATGGGGGCCACTGCGAGCGTGTATTTCGAAGCGGAGTAGAGCCAGCTGCGGCTGCACACCATGTTCCACATGCTGACGATACTTTCGCCGTCTTTCTCGGTGTCATAGTCCCACGCTTTGCACGGCACTATGCTACGCTCTTGCTGCTTGTCTTCCTGGAAAATGAGTGAAAACAAAGCGTCCATCGACATCACAAACCACAATATGAACCGCAATGCGATGAGTTTGTAAGCAGTTGCTATTTCACGTTCGAAGTCCTCGCAATCGGAATAAAATTGTTTCGACATAAATATTGATCACTGAGTAACGCAAGCCTCCCTCCGTGCATCCGCCTAGCCTCTTCATTTAGCGCGAATTCCGTAAGAATCATAATATCTCTAAACATGACGCCCCCGCGTCCAAACAAATTTAAGTGATGCCCTTGTATGCGGCAATTAACATCCCGTCTGTCTACTTTTCTTCTTGCTCCGTTACGTCTTTGACGATGGAAGTATACAGCGAGCGGGATCAGCCGACGACATAGGTGAGAGTCAAAGGGGAAGAATTCTTGCCTTGGCCCTCTGCTGTTCGTGTTTTTCCAGTTCCATTTAGGTGCACGTTAAAGAACCCCAGGTGGTCGAAATTTCCGGAGTCCTCCACTACGGCATGCCTCATAATTAGAAAGTGGTTTTGGCACGCTAAACCCCATAATTTCTTTTTTAAAAGCGATATGTTATGCAAAGAGGTGAGGCGTGCAGACAGGACACAAGAGAAGAGGAGAACGCGAACGCCGACTATCAACTGAAGGGAGCACTGACGCGAAAAGAAGAAAGAAGACACAAGGCTTATCTGCGCAAGCTCTGGAATGGTATCACCACGTGCCGGTCGGGTACATGTGCCGGTCTACGCGAGAGATAGCTGTTAAGGCACTTAATCTCTTCCTTAGGTATAGCAATCGAAGGCTGACTCACGCACGCACTTCCACCATTATAGATATGCCGTGCCTCTACCTTAAGACGCGTGTCTTCATTCTTGTTCCTTTACAATATCGCGCATTCATCTTACGCTGATGTGCAGTTACAATGTTGGCAATGTAGGGAAAGATTACAAGGCGATCCACCGGTTAATGACCTTTTATGTTCCATTAGCCTCTGATCGATACACCGCCCCGTTTGCGTTGCGTAGAACTGGCCACAGCTAAAACTTTATAAACCACACCCATGCGACAGTCAGTAAAACTGTTGTTCTTGTTCACAGGACAAATATCTGTTCTTTTTTGCATTTTACCTGCTCCTTTTTTCTCTGCACGGCAGCTCATCTTGCCTAGCTTATTGGGAGCAGTGAAAGCAACGTTAACATCATATCTACTTGCAACTTTTTTAAGCCTGTGTGATACTGAATGAATGCACAGGATATCCACTACTCTTTTTTGCCATTACTGCTTTCTGTAATCACGGCCGTCCCCCTCGAAACCATTCCAGAGCTCGCGCAGTTCAGTTTTTTGTCTTCTTTCTTCTTTTCGCCTCAGTGCTCCCTTCAGTTGAGAGTCGGCGTTTGTGTTGTCCACTTCTCTTTTCTTGTGTGCTGTCTGGACGCCTCACCTTTTTGCATAATGAATCCTTACCAACAAGCTCAGCTTTCTGTCTAAAGCGATCGTTAACCTAACGGGTAGAATATCAGGATCCTGTGCTCGGTTTCAGAGATTCAACCCAAATGATCAGACACTCGAATTTTCTATTGAAAGAATTAGGGAAGGCAGGAACCTACCTATATAATAAGAAGTGCCTAGATTGAGGCGAAGAAGACTTCACATCAAAAAAACAAAGAGAACTGGTAGGCAACTTAGAATAATACCCGTGTCACACGGGCGTTTGGAAGGCCTTCGAACCGATAGTCAGTTGACTTAAAGGTCAAGTTCGAGCTGCTACACGGGCGGTTTCGAAGGCCGCCGAGTCAATAGTCTATGGAGTCAACGGAGCACCCTGCAACTCTATCGAAATCTCGATGGCCTTGGAGCAACGGAAGCGGAAACAGCGCGAACATGTCCTCTCGTTCACAGTGTGCTCGTACTGACGGTTAGAAAGAACAAATCAAACCAAATGCTCTAAAAATACCATATATGAGTGTCATTCATTATTCAATAAAGTGTTTTTGCCACTTGACATGTGCGAACACACACCGAAACGGCAGCCGCATCGAGCGGCGCAAACGTTGCCGCAGTTTCGCTACTCAACAACTTAAAAACTAAACATATATGTATGGCAATGTATAAACAAACATAAATAAAATTATAGTATATTTAAATGGTTTCAATGTTGTTTACCTTTTCGTGACATGAAAATAAAGATCCAGAGCGCCACACAATTTTGCGAGATACGCCTGAACCACTCAACGGCCTTTCAAAAGTGCCGTGTAGCAGCGCGACAACTCCTTTGAGTCGATAGAGTTGTGGCGTTTCAAAGGCCGTTGACTGGAAGGCCTTCCAAATGTGCCCGTGTGACACAGGTATTAGCTGTCTCTTAGTGGAACTCGCACCTCGGCGTTGGTATTCGTTAGGTTAAGCAAGCGAGCGTCTTTTCCCTGGCACAATATGCGGGAGAGGAGAGATGGAGGGCGAGGAGAGAGGGGAGCACGCGCCACCTGGTGGGGCGTAGCCCCATAGCGAGCAGCGCGCGAAGTGTACATAACGTGCCCTCTCCGCTGCGGACGTCACAGCATTAACCAGCGCGCGCGCGAAGCTGCTGTGAGCAAGTGAGAGAGCGGGCGAGCAGGTGAGCGCCGGGAGAGGAGAAACGAGGGAGGAGGAAATGACGTCACATTCGCTCTGCTATGCAGACGTTCAGTGTATGCTAGACAACTGCTTCCCATTAATAAGCCTGATAAATATCGTGTCACTTTCCTGTGTGTGACGTCACTAGTGACGTCACTACTTTGGCTTTTTACTTCCTCGTTTTCAGGAATTTCTCCAAGGTCGTGCTCAAGGGGCGCGTTTCGAAAGTCTATGATTCTGCGCTTTGGTGTGCGGTAATCTGTGATCTCTAATTAATTCTAATTATTCCGGACACTTCGGTAACTCAGCTTGTAATTAAAATTGTGCTACGTTACCATATCTACAATGAATGCAATGAATTTTGTACTGTGGCATTGTTTCAATTTTTTTCTTATTTATATTGAATTTCGTTCACTATAGTCTCAGGTAAACAGGAAGGGCTGCGCAAGAAACAAGAGGGTCATTGGATGCTCGTGCCAGTAACAAAAGAGAGGGCAGCAGAGTCCAGCGATTTCTGCCGGTCAGAACTCATTTACTGTGTGAGCAGCGTTGCCTCATGGTGAACATCATCATGTTGTTTTTGTTGCCTGTATTTTCGTGAATCAAATGCGTTTATTCACTCTGAGACAGTGGATAGTAGACAAGCAGTTCAGGGCACGTGATCGGCGGGGAGGGGGGGGGAAGGTTGACCACCGTAATAAACGTATTTATTTAAAGTATGATTTGGAAAAAACCTATTATATTGTTTCAAAAATGAATAAAATTGTGTGATAGCACAGGAAGATTAGTGTGAACTTCGTAAAAGGTTCCGCTTTTTCTTCTTTGTGATGTATTTAAATTCATCCTTGTATGACATACCTGTCGAATGTGTAGAATTAGACACATGCTGTAGAATTCAAATTATGTAGATAGACTAACTTGAGTACCCTCAGACTCGCTCTGTCTAAGTAGATTAAAGTTGTTTGTTAAACTCTGTAGGGTTGTGGAGCCTCCTTCCGGCAGCTGGATAGCCAAAGTCCTACGCTGAAAATGTTTTTATTGTTAGAGGCAATTAAACATTTTACTATTTGAATATATTTTATTGTGATCATTTTGGTGGGCATGGTGTTTATTTTCAGGGTTTGTATGTGTTTCAATATGACGTGACATTTCGAGGACTTGTGTCAAACAGTCACATTTTTTGTTTTGTTGCCATCATTCAGTATAACAACGTGTAAGCACATGTGTGCCTCTATATGATTGCAGCATGGAATTTCAAATTACCTTCAAATTTAAACTCTCCTCGAGTGGTTGCCTCTTAGCATTCTTGCCGTGTACTTTTAAAAGAACACATGCCGAACAAGCTCGGCGCGCAGGAAAGAAGAAACTAGTGCAGAAGCAGTCGATAGCATGGATACGCATTTCCTTATCGCGAAAAGCCATCGCACCGTCTGTCGTCATCCTGACGTGCCGCGAGAAGGTAGTAAGCTAACCAGAATGTGAAGCTTTGCGTAGAGCTTATTTTAGGCTGATTTCGAAAATCGTTCGTGTTTTACGGGATACATCACACTCGTTGCATTACCTCATAGAGAGTGTTAAGCAAGAAGGCATGGCAATGTAGCAGCCGTGGTAAAGCTGGGTCAGGTAGGACGAAATGCACGAGGGTCACGACGGACGTTAGCTCACCGGTAGAGGGGGCTCGTATACGGTGCACTTGCTGAAGCTGCCGTCGGCCAGCACGGGAATTGCGACGTTCTTCCAGCCCTGGACACCGAGGTAACGCAGGTCGTCGGGCGGCTGGCACCAGTGGTCCACGGGACGGCCGATGAGGTAGTAGTCTAACGAGTGCAGCAGCGCCACAGAGATGGCGACGAAGGCGCTGAACAGGACTATCTGCTGGAACCGCCCGTGACCAAGGATGATGTAGACGTTCTCCTGGATCAAGGCTCGCGTGTCCGCGCTTGCGAAGCCTTCCACGAGAGTAGTGCTCCCCGACCTGGGACTCGCTGGTTCAGACGCCACCTCTTTCGCCGGCATGACACTGGTCGAGCGGCACGAACTGTTCTCCCAGCAGGCAAAGATTCGCAACCGCTTGATGAATGGTGTAGAAGAAGTTGATGATGGCCTCATAAAATGGCTCATACCCACACTGGGGTATTGGCCAACCATTCTATACTGAAACATTTACTTAATGCTTTCAAGTATTGCGAATTAGAATTTAGATAAAGAAGAAAAAAGGAACATACAGAAAGAAAGCAACGTAAAAAAGAACAATAAAAATCATGAGCCATTCCCCTCTGTGAGGGTGGTTGATCAGCGAAGATTTCCCGCACAAGACACGGAGGTGACAGATAAATTTGAACAAAGGTACGAACTAATTTATTGTCTAGCTGGGTGGTCGTTATGACGTAAGGTGTGCACACTCATTGATTGTCTTGATCGGTGGCCATTATTTCACTTGCAGCTGCAATCACATTGTTCATAATGTCAAATCGATGCACATACGCCGCTGGGTGGTCGGTTGGGCCGGATCGGTGTGGCGTCACAAAAGCTAATTCTGCGACATGGAACGCGTAAACCATTCCCTCTTCGGTACCGACGTATCCACATTGATATCACCGACAACGAAAACAGGGGTGGTATAATCGCTGCTAATTCATGCAAAGTGAGCAGCCATGAACCTTACGGGACTATGAGTAATTGTATTTTTGCTTTCTTACGGGCGTATGAGCAATGGCTCATGGGTTACGAGCCATTCATGATGACAGTTTTCGATGTGCTGTTCTGTATGTTGTATGCGTGATTAGAAAGAATTTAAGTACTGTTCGCTTCAGTTTGCTGAATGCTTGTAGCCTCTGCCATACAGGGCTATGAAGCATTGCATATTTTCTTGTTTACGGGAGCACGAATGCTTAAGGGGGTATGAGCCATTAATGATGATAGTTTTTATTCATGGAGAAAAAGTGCATGGATTTCTAGCTATATATAGCTTCGCTGTAAAACCTTATTCGTTTAGTTGATTGCATAAATTTAAATCTGCAGACTTGGAGTGCCATCTGACACTGGCAAAACATGCCGAGCTCCAGTGGGGCTATACTAGTCCAGGTGCAACCAAATTAGCAAATCTCACTAAGTTTTAACAAAAAACACTCCCTCTCCAGAATAGGAATCGGCTTCGCTGGTCCAGTATTCGGCCACTACCTACCTCATTAAACCATCAATCAACGCATGGCCTTCAGTCCCCAGCAGTTACGAAGCACCTAACCAAGGCAGTGGTAAGACCTAAAACGAAGCAGAGAGTGTTAAGAATCTCTGTACCCGGACGGGCCACCACTCTAAACTGAACATGGCAACATTCAAACACGAACCCTCTCGTGATAACCTAGCTTCACAGGACTCTTTGAGGAAGTACCCGGCATTGTGTGGAATATTATTGGCCTTAGTGCGGGTAGGTCTGGTCAGGCTTATACAGTGCTGACTAACGGTCACATCCTCTGCTATAGAGGACTCCCGGAGTAGAAGCAATAAGGTGTACGATTCCTAATCCATAAGGACATAGCGGGAAACATTGGCCAGTTCTAGAGCACTATAGAGAGAGCAGTAGTAGTCGCAATAAAGCTAAATAGGATGTATAGAATAAAGGTAGTACAAACCTACGCCGCAACCTCCAGTCAGTGTGATGAAGAAACAGAACAGTTTATGTAGAAGCTGAATTAGCAATGAGAAAAGAGGAAACTCAGTGTGTCGTAGGCTTGGGCGACTTCACTGCAACAGTTAGGAAAATGTAGGCTGCTGAACAAGCAATTTGCAACTATGGCATTCATTCTAAGAACACTAGAGGAAAGGTGTCGGTAGAATTAGCCGAAAGGCCGAATAATAACAAGCTTCTTCAGAAACCGCAGCAACAGAAAGTGAGCCTGGAAAAGCCCTAATGGAGAAACAAGAAATTAAATATAGTTCATGCTTTCTGCTGATCCCACCGTAGTGCAGGATGTAGAAGCTTAAGATAGGGTAAAGTGCAGTGATCATGATTTAGTGAGGTCTAGGATATACATCGATTTGAAGAGCGAAAGAGTAAATTTAGTAATGAAGAAACAGACCAACCCAGACGCAGTTAGGGTAAAAGCAGATCAATACAGCGTGGTGCTTGCAAACAAATATGCAGCCTTTGAACAGAGGGATTCGGATGACATAGACGTAATGAATGAAACTAGGTTGGCTTCAGAAGCAGCAATTGAAGTGGGAGATTAGGCATCAAGGAAACAAGTAGGTAAGCTCTCTCGAGTAACGATGGATCTAATAGACACACGGCAAATAATGGAAGTGACCAACTGAAGAGATCAGATAGAATACGCGGAACTGTCACACTGATGAAGAAAGAGAAATTTAGGGATAATAAGTAAGTATAGTAATTACGTATATTAGGTAATGGACGCAGCATGAAATCAGGTACACGAGAACATGGCAAAGGACAAGATAAGACGTATGGAATGAAGGATAAGCAGGATAATGTCATCAGCGATTTCAATATAATAAAAGCAGCAGAACACTTCTGCACTCACCTTTACAGTACTCAGAACAACCACGCTACTTTCATTCGAAGTAGCGTTGGGCAAGATACCGAGAGTCCTTTTATAAGTAGCTATGAAGTTAAACGGGCCTTGTAAGACATGACCCGGCGAAACGAAGCAGAAGAAGACGGAATGACAGTCGATTTAATCAAAGATGGAGGAAATATCATGCTTCAAAAGCTTGCGGCTTTGTATACGCATTGAATCAAGTGTACCAGAGAGCTGGAAAAATGCCACCATTTTACTAGTCCGTCAGAAGGGAAACGTCTAAAAAATATAAGGATCACAAGCCAGTTACCTTGCTTTCATTGTAGAAAATATTGTTACGGGCTGGAAAAGACGTATATTATATTTATAGGGTATATACAGAAGGACGCTTCGGATGTCTCTGAAGATGGCTACTGTACCAGGTGAGCATGACCGAGCGTCGTCTTCTCTCTCCATCTTCATCGCTGACAGCGCCCCGTAGCATGACCTGTGTCGGCGGAGGCACCCTCCCGGTGCTTGGTAGGTCCAAGTGATATGATTCTAGTTTTGTGACGTTGACGATGTCAGATGTATGGTTGCATGGAGAGGTTCGATTTCATATGTGACGTCGGCTACATTGCGCAAGGCACAATACGGGCCAGAATATGCCAAAATCAACTTCTCATAAAGACCAACACATATGATGGTGTTCAGAGGAGGACCATGTCACCATGGTTGAAATGGACATTGCGGTGTCGGGCATCATAGACACGTGGTTGCTTTTTTGCGAAGCGGTCAGACGGCAACGGGCAATTTCACGCGCATCTGCTGCTCTATCGTTGACATCACGGGCGTATTCTGACGTTGTGTGAAGCCCAGTGGGAAGGAGCGTGTCGAGCGGAAGTGCGGCGTCTCGACCGTATAAAAGAAAAAAAATAGAGAGAAACCTGTAGATTTTTGTCGGGACGTATTGTTGACAAATGTTGGAAAACGGAGGATGCCGTGCCTGTCCTTATGGTTAGCGGACACGTACATGACGAGCATGCCTGTGATAGTCCTATTAAGACACTCCGTCGCCCCATTTCTCTGGAGGCAATACGCGGTCGTAAACCTGTGTTATGTAGCGCCGGAGTGCAAGATGTCTTCAACAACTTGTGACAAAGTACCGCCCTTGGTCGGTAAGCAGCTGGCCTTGGAAAAGAATTACATCTTCGAGGAGGAAGTCAGCCACGTTGGCTGCATAGCAGCTAGAGAGAGCACGTGTAATTGCATAACTGTTGGTGAGTCCGTAGCAACTACTATCTATTTCTTTCCCCTGACCCATGAAGGAAAAGGGCCAAGGATGTCAAGACCAACCCTGAGTAATGGATCTGCTGGTATTTCGATGCCCCGGTGGCGTTCAGCTGTAAGAGTGGCTGGTTTCTTGCAGTGCTGACAGGATTTGCAGGAAGAGAACGGTAAATTCCGTGGTAGAAAAACTGACATCGAACACGCTCATGGGCATTTGAAACTGCTTGATGACCAGCGGTGGGAATATCGTGCAGCTGCGCGAGGACGGGCTGATGCGTGTGCCCAGGAAGCATGAGAAGCAATTCAGGCCCGTCAGGGTGCATGTTTTAATGACATGCTACCATCTTGGAGCGTGAACGTGCGTAGAGCAGGGTTGTTGAGGCGGAAGTTTCCACCTGACGTATGATGCCTCTCACATAAGCATCATGGCATTGCTTGTCTCCCAGGTTGCTAAATACGGTAAGTGACAGTACACAAGCAGACTCCTCACTGTCGGGAAGTTCTTTCGTATCGACTAGATGACGCGAGAACCAAACAGCATCGTCATATTGTCGGTCTGCCTTTTAGAGAACTCTGTAAGAGTACTGCTGGTGTCGTAGAGCCTATCGACCTTAATGACCAGCAGGAACTTTAAGGGCGAAAGCCAGCATAAAGCGTGGTTACCGGTCATAACTATAAACTCCCGCCCATACAGCTGGCGGCGAAATTCGCCCACTGCCCTTACAAGGCTGAGGCATTCGCGTTCTGTGATCGAGTAATTGCATTCCTCTGGGGACAGAAGACGGCCAGCCTATGAAATGACACGGTCACAAATGTGTTGTCGTTGAGCCAAACAGTGCAGATACCATGACCACTGGCGTCTGTGCGCATTTCTGCATGAGCCAATGCGTCAAAATTGCTGAGAATTGGTTGCAACGTCAGTAGCTTGGTCACTACGGTGAATGCACAGACTTGTTCATTTGTTCATGACCCTAAGCAAAAGGCAAATTTTATTTATTTCTGTGAGAGAGCATGCAACGTCATAAAAATTGCTTACCAAGCAGCGAACGTAGGAGCAGAGCCCAACAAAGATTTGAACGTCGTCGGCACAGGTCGACACAGGAAAATCCTTGACTGCATGAACTTTATCGGTATCACTGTCGAGCCCAGAAGAATCGACAATGTGTGCGAGAACAGTAAGTTGCCTTAGACCAAAGTTGCATTGTGACGAGTTGAGTTGGAGACCTGCTTTGCGGAAAAGCGAAATAATTGTCGTCGAGAGATGCTCGAGTGTGTTTCAAAAGTCAGCGAAAAGATAATTAGGTCGTCGAGGTAGAACGAGCAGATTGACCACTTAAAACGGTGGAGGAGAGCCTCTATCATATGTTCGAGTGTAGTTGGGAGAGAGAGGGCAGGAAATCAATCAAGGACAGGAAAGGCAGGGAGGTCAACCAAAGCGCACCCGGTTTGCTACCCTACACGGGGGATGGGAGAAAGGGGAATAGAAAGAGGAAGAAAGGGAGAGAGTAAGCACTGAATGCGTGTGGGAGGGACACTATACACAGGGACACTATAAACGGTCTCTTAAACAGGTGCACTTCAAGTATTGCACTAGTGCACGAATGGCTTTTCGTTCCAGTGACGGGTGTGGCCACAGTCCGAGTATCTTTGACTCAGTGAACGGTCTTGAGTCCAGTCGGTGCAAAGTCGCCCGCAGAGAGAGGCGTTGTACATCGTAGCGAGGGCATGTGCACAATAGGTGCTCGTTGGTTTCCTCGCACCCACAAGAGTCGCACATCGGGCTGTCGGCCATTCCCAAACGATAGGAGCATGCGTTCGTCAACGCCACCCCCAGCCACAAACGGCACAGCAAGGTTGTTTCGCCGTGGCAAAGGCTAGATGGCAGTTGTAGCCATAGCCTGGGGTCCACTTACGGAATCGGCAATTGAAGGCACTTGAAATGCAGAGGTCTTGTGACATTTTGCGTGCAAGGAGGCAAAGTTCCCTGGTAGCGTCCGATCTCGCCAAAGGTGTTGGACGCGTCTGGATATCTTCATGGGCAGACCGGGCAGCCTTGTCAGCTAGGTTGTTGCCGACAATGCCATAGTAAGCAGGAATCCATTGAAATATGATGTTGAGCCCTCTTTCCAGAGCATGGCGGTGCACTTCCCTGATGTCAGATATCATCTGCTCGTAAGTTCTGCGGTGTAATGCAGACTTGATACTGTGCAGAGCTGCCTTAGAATCACAAAATACAACCTATTTCTCTGCTGGCTCTTCGGTGACATACGTCATAGTGGCATGGAGAGCTGCTACTTCTGCCCATGTAGACGTAGTCGTGTGTGACTATTTGAATCTAACTCTAAGCTGCTTAGCTGGAACGACAAATGCGGCAGTTGATCTGGTAGGTGAGGTTGAAACTTCGGTATATATACGGGGCCAGCGTTTCCAGGTAAGATTTAGGGCTACATAAGCTGCACTCCGCGCTAAGCGCGAGAAGCATTGAGAAGTCTTTGAATGCTATCGCATTCCACTCTTAAAGCCGAAGTTTAAGCGTCCTCCATTTTCTTTCTTTCTAATATAGCATAAAAGGTTAAAGAGATATCACACTGTTAATGATCTTCTAGCTTCTCTTCTTTGAGAATCTAGACAGTTTCGGCCGAAAGGCTAAGCATTGACATTGATGGCTAGGTGTAGCGTTCCTGTTGAACTTCAAGGACGATGTTCTAACTTTACTCGAGGGTACCATGTCCGCGTGATGTTATTCGCGAGGGCACTGCTAGTGGGCAGAAGAAACAGCGCTCTTGCAGCCCCAGGCGCCTCACAATGGTGGCGTGTGAGGAGCGCCATCAGAGGGGTTGCAGACATCGCACCTCATGGCCCCCTAAATGAGAGCGATGGGAACCGGTTGGCGTTAATTAGTGCCCAATGAAAAATTGCATACCGTTACTTGGATGATATCGTATGTATGCGTTCAATATACGGCTGGTGCAGTAAAAGGAGCGTAAATTGCTTCAGAGCCGACGATGGATGAGTGGACTTTTTTGTAATTCCAGGAATAGTAAAATTCACTTGAGGTAGTCGCAGGCACCAATATAGCTGGGGCATAGTATAAACCGAATGACATTACTTTGGAGCTTTAGATGCCGTTAGGTGTATCAAAGGCGGTCTTCTCACGGTTCATGTCGTCAACCGCAATCGAAGAAAAATTTTTTGCACTGAGGAGGCCGTCAAGTGCGTGATGTATCCGTGGCAGGGGGTACACGTCTTTCTTGGTTACCTTGTTAAGGTTCCGGCAGTCTGCACAGAAGCGCCAACTGTTATCCTTCTTTCTAACAAGCACGACAGGAGAAGCTCAAGGACTTGAAAAAGGTTCAGTGATTTCTCGGGAAAGCATCTTGTCAACATCTTTCGGTATGACTTAGCGCTAATTGGAGTATACACGATAGGGTTGTCGGTGTATGGGGCTTGCATTGCCAGCCTTTACGCGATGCTTCACATCGGATGTCTGGCGCAGTATTCGGTCAGTAAGATCAAATATGTCCCAGTACGATGCGAGAAGGCAACGGAGCGCGTTCACCTGGGGATCCGGAAAGTCAGAAGCCATAATTTTTGTAACGCTTTCTAACACAGTTGCATGATCCGTATAGGGACTGGTAGGCAGCAGTGGATTAGAAGTCAAAGCTGAATTATCCCAGTCGCAGGCTGGTGCAATAGCTACAAAAGAGACACCCTAAGACAGTACTTGAGGACACAGGCTGAAATTTACAAGTGGGAGACACGCAGTACTTTTCTTTATATGTATGACCGCGTGTGAGAACGTGACGCTGTGCGAACAGAGAGTGTCAGAGTTGTGCGGCACGATATATTCGTCGTCGGCTACTGGTGGATCGGGAATGATGTCTATGAAAGTCACAGCAAGATGGGGCAGGTGAATGCATTCAGCAGAGCATAGTCGACTAGACTTCGCATCAGAAGGATCAACGTAATGGTAGGGCCGCCAGAACCGTCAATAAGAGTCGAACGGCGGGTAGAAAGTCGAGTCCCGAAATGATTTCATGTGGGCACTGTTACAAAACATAAAACAAAACAAAATATGGTATGCAGTGAGATGTAACACGGGCAGTGTACATCGCAGTAACAAGAGGAGTTGCATCGTCAGCTACGCGGACTGTAGTCATCGGAGCGGGTGTGAGGACTCTGTTAATACGAGCACGGAGGGTGGAGCTCATGACTGATATGGGGGCGCCGGTGTCAATGACAGCTATTACAGTTGTACCGTCCACGTCTATATTGATGAGGTTGGGATGACTAGGTAGCGTGCACAGAAAAATTTCTGGTCGGGTCGTCATGGCAGGTTCACTTCTCAGAGCTGCGACTGTTTTCCGAGGAGCGGTGGGGATAAAAGCGACGGGCCTTGGGCGACCGCGACTGGCGTCGTGATGGCGACAGTAAGAGGCTCTATCGCGGAAGCAACGTGAGTGGAGCAGGATCATCTTGAACGTGCGATGGCATGCGAGCACTGTCAGCCGGACGTCAAACGTTGGCTAGTTTTTGCCAACAACGATTTGGATGAGGGAAAGTGTTGTTTGAGAATCAGTGGGGACACACACTTGGAACTGAGCAGGCGAGGCAGCTTCAATCTCCCGGCGGACAATACGCACTCTATTATCTGGTGCAACAGGAACGGTTGTTAGGCGGATGTACCCGCACGTAAATGTCGAAGGCGTGTTGGGGAGGCGCGAAAACTGGTGCGCAACACGACGTTTCGCTTACTCAAAGCGCCGGTATTCATTCATGACGTTGTCAACTATGGAGGAGTCCTTAAAGATGAGAATGGAAAACGCGTCGTCTGCTATACCCTTGGGGATGTGGTCGTCCTTTCAGGCTTCCAGCATAATTTGATCAAAATACGGCAGAGCGTTAAACGTCTTCAATATATGTCAGGTCCAACTCGGTGCGCGTCTGAACCCGGCATGCAAGTGTTTTCTGAGCGTCACGACGGCGTCAGATTGGTTTGCCAAACAAATCGGTGAGCTTTTCTTTACACACATCCCAAGTCGTGATTTCTCATTTGTAGTTTTCAAACCAAACTTGTGCCGTTCCCGCAAGGTAAAATATTGTGTTAGCTAGCATGAGTGCATGACCCCAGTTGTTGCGCCCACTTACACTTTCGTACATTTGTAGCCAGTCTTCGACATTAGTGTTGTCATCGCCGGAAAATATACCCGGGTCACGCGGTTGTATGAGCACAAGGTGGTAGTAGGTGGTAGTCGGTTCGGGCGCGGTCGGTGAGGTGCCTGAAGTACTGTCTATATCGTTGTGAGCAGGCATGGAAGATGGAGCTAAGGTGCGTCCCCTGCGTAGATCCGTCTTAAATGTTAAATAACCAGCACTCTCTACCAAAATGTTGCGAAGAGGAAAATACGTATAATACATTTACAGGTCATATTCAGACGCTTTCGATGTCACTCAATATTGCGACCGATCAACGCGAACGTCATCGAGCGTCGCCGTCTTTTCTCTCCACGTTCATCGCTGACAACGCCTCGTAGAAATATTCACAAAGATAATTTCCGATAGCATCAAGGCCACACTTGACTTCAATCAACCAAGAGGACAGGCTGGCTTCAGGACGAGGTATTCTAGAATGGATCGCATTCTTGTCACCAATCAGGTAATCTAGAAATCTGTGGAATACAATCAACCTCTCTGGATGGCTTTAATAGATTATTAAAATGTAATTCAATCCCTAGAGGTGTCAGCAATCGTAGAGGCATGGCGTAATCAAGGAGTACAGGAGGCATACGTGACTACCTTGGGACATACCCACAAAGATTCCACAGCTATCCTGGTTCACCACAAGAAAAGTAGAACGTTACTTATCAAGAAAGGGGTCAGGCAAGGAGACACAATCCCTATAATGCTAATCGCTACACGATTAGAAGACGTATTGAAACTATTAGACGGGGAAGGCTTAACAGTGACGGTCAACAGTGAATATCTCTAACATTGGTTCGCAGGTCACATTGTCCTGTAGCAACACGGAGGACGAAATACGACAATTAATTGGGGCCTTAACCTAGAAAGGGTAAGAGTGGGAGTGAATATTAATGTGCAGAAGGGAAAGATAATGTTTAAAACTCTGGTAGGGAACAAGAATAAGGAATGGCTAGTCAGCTTCGAGTCTGCAGAGCAGTACGTTTATCTAGGTCAATTACTTACAGGGGACCCTAATCATGAATAGTAATTGTATAAAGGAATAAAAATGGGTTGGGGCGGATAAGCCAGACATGATTAAATCCTGAATTGGAGCTTACCAGTGTTGTTTCAAAGAAAAATGTACAATCATTGCATTCTATCAGTGCTTACACATTGGGCAGAAACATGAAGATTAACATGCAAGCTAACGAACAAGTTAAGGACCGTGGCAAGATGGATGAAACAAAAAAATCTTATGCGTAACGTTAAGAGAAACGAAGAGAGCTGGGCGGATGAGAGAGAAACCGTGGATAGCCGATATTCTAGTTGACATTAAGAGAAAGAAATGAATCTGGCCAGGCCGTGTAATGCACAGGGTGAATAACCGGTGAACTATTACATATTGACGCAAAATAAGTTTGCACGTGATGACACGGGACCCTTAAGTCGAGAATGACGAAGTTCGTGGTTGCGGGCGCGCTCTCCGAGGACCTGCCATCGCAAAAAGGCAGTCGTTTCTTTGCCAATTTGTCGGTGGTAAACTGTTTTGGTTGTAATAGCTGGGTGACATTTCTGGGGGAGGCGTGGGGTACGGTCGATGTTAAGATCTCCGGAGCAATCCCCAGACCTAAACCCGGCGAGTAGTTCAGCCGAGCTTACCCCTGTGCACGTACGTTCCAGCCAACGTCTCCAGGGACTCCAGCCACAGCACGGTATGCTGCCCAAACGAACTAGAATGACGAACCAACCACCTCCTGCCACTCCTGCAGCATCGCACGTTGTCGTCAATCCCATCCGGACGCCGCATCTGTTCCACGGAAGTGCTTCAGAGGACGCCGACGACTGGCTTGGCCATTTTGACCGGCTTGCAAACCTCAACGACTGGAACCACAAGCGTAAGCTACGCTACGTGTACTTTGCTCTTGAGGATTCCGCGAAAACATGCTTTGAGAACCATTAGACGAAACTGACGTCATGGGAAGAATTTCGTAGACAGTTCCGCAATGCGTTCGCCAGGGCGGATAGGAAGGAGTGGGCGGAGTTAGCGTTGGAGGCAAGAATTCAAGGCCCGAATGAGCGAGTGACGGCGTACGTAGAAGACACGAATCGGCTTTTCAGACGTGCGGACCCTTCTAAGACTGAAATAAAGAAGGTGCGCCATCTCATGCGTGGCGTCAAAAAGGAAATCTTTGCTGGCCTCATTCGAAATCCGCCGACGACACTTGCAGAGTTCCATGACGAAGGCACTACTATGCGAAAGGCCCTTCAACAGCGCGCCAGGCAAAACAACCGCGACGCCATGATTTCAAGGGAGCTCTCTGCCGTTACCCTCGGTAACGACGTTGGCGCCTTGCGAGAACTTATCAGGGCTGCCGTCAAGGAGGAACTGCAGAAGATGCAGACGACCACTGCCCCTGTGGGACAACTTTAGATTGAGGAAATGGTGTGCGCCAAGGTCCGACAGGCCGTCCATATTCCTGGACAGTACGAGGCACCACAGCAGGGACCGCACGCTGAAATGAGTTACGCTGAAGCAGTACGCCATCCGCCACCCTCAAGTGCGTGCAGCATGGTACACCCCACTCAACTAATGGACGTAAGCTGCAGGCGACCTCGCAGCCCTCCGCACATCGCCGAAGCAAGAACAAGGAAGAGCGACGTCTGGCGCACCACGGACTACAAGCCCCTTGGCTTTCGTTGTGCCGAAGCCAGACACATCTACTGAATGTGTCCTTATCGTCATGTGGGGTTCCGTGGATTCTCGCCGAATGCACCTCGTCCACGACCTGGTGAGCGGCCGCCGGAAATAGAGAGTTTCGTCGCGAATCGTCGCAATGTTGATCAGCGATGGCAGGAGCCCCGTTCGCCGTGTCCTGCTCGTTACAGGTCACCATCACCAAGCCAAGCCTTTACTCGCGGCGCTCTGAGACGCCGCTTGCCTAGCCCAGCGGGTCGGGAAAACTGAGTTCAGAGACCTCCGGAGGTGAGGCCGCTGACGACGACCGTACGCAAGATCCTCCACTACGACGACGTCGATGAAAATAGAACGACGCAGACGTACAGACGGAGTCAAACACCTTTCGAGAGGTAGTAACGTCGAATATTCCCGTCACCATAGACGATGAAGAAATAACGGCGTTAATCGACACTGGAGCGGACACCTCAGTTATGAACATGGACCTTGCCTGCAAGCTGAAGAAAGTTCCTACCGAGTGGACTGGGTCGCAGATTCGCACTGCAGGAGGCCATCTGCTAACCCCGGTAGGAAGATGCACAGCGCGAGTGATCATTCGTGGGTTTACGTACCTCGGAGATTTCGTTATCCTCCCAAGCTCTTCTAGGGACCTAATTCTGGGAATGGACTTTCTGCAGGCTAATGGCGCTGTGATTAACTTACAAAAGTCGCGGGTAACGTTTTCGACGGCGCAGGCCTTAGCAGGGTGCAGCACTGACGACACGTATGTCAACGCCTTGAGGATTGTTGACGAGAACATCACGGTGCCGCCAAGGAGCAGCGTATTGACCCTCGTCACCTGCGACGCATTCGAAGGCTATGAGGGTATTGTCGAAGCAAATATCCCGCTGCGGCTCGAAAGACACATCTGCATCGCCCGGGGCCTTGTTCGAATACAGCATAGGTGCTCGCAAGTTTTGTTGACAAACTTCAGCCATGAGTATCAGCACGGCCCTCAAGGTACAGCTGTGGCATTCCTGAACGACATTGCTGACTTCTCCGGATGCAACAACTCACGCCAGCCTGCATACCCGCGTCCACATTAATGCTGACTTAGCAGATGTACAGAAGGATCAGCTGCTGGGCCTACTGACAGAATTCTCCGGCTGTTTTTCCACGGAATCCAAAGTCCACCGCACTTCCGTTACGCAACACCGGATCGTTGCAGAGGAGTCGGCGCGGCCTGTTCGTCAGCATCCGTATCGCGTGTCACCTATGGAGCGGGAGGCGATTAAGCGTCAAGTTCAAGAAATGCTAAATCATGACGTGGTACAGCAGTCGACAAGTCCAGGGGCATCGCCTGTCGTACTAGTAAAAAAGAAAGACAACACACTCCGCTTCTGCGTTGACTACAGACGGCTTAACCGAGTCACCAAACGCGACGTTTATCCCCTGTCACAGATCGATGACGCTTTGGACCGTCTGCGTCATGCTCAGTTCTTTACTTCGTTAGACCTAAAGTCAGGCTACTGGCAAATCGAAGTGGACGAGCGTGACCGTGAAAAAACCGCCTTCGTGACTCCCGATGGGCTGTACGAATTTAAAGTGCTGCCTTTTGGCCTCTGTTACGCTCCTGCTACATTCCAACGAATGATGGACACTGTACTCATTGGACTAAAGCGGCAGACGTGTCTAGTGTACCTAGACGACGTTGTTGTGTTTTCCAGCACGTTCGATGAACACCTCGCCCGGCTACGAAGTGTCCTTACCGCAATACGCAAGGCCAACCTCACCATCAAGCCTGAAAATGTTACTTCGGCTTCCAGGAACTCAAGTTTCTATGCCACGTGGTCAGCTCGAAAGGAGTGCGACCAGACCCAGAAAAACTCGCTGCCGTTGCCCAGTTTCCTCGTCCTAAAGAAAAAAAGGCTGTTCAGCGGTTCCTGTGCCTCTGCGCTTACTTCCGTCGTTTCGTCGAAGGCTTCTCAAGGATTGCTGAACCGCTCACGAGACTGACGCGACAAGATGTGCCCTTTGCGTGGACGGAAGACCAAGAGCAGGCCTTCAGCGAATTGCGTAAACGCCTTCAATCAGCTCCAGTGCTGGCGCATTTTGATGATACCGCGGCAACTGAAATACACACCGACGCCAGCAACGTAGGACTCGGGGCCATTCTGGTAATTGCGTACGCGAGTCGTCGTCTGACAAAAGCAGAAGATAATTATTCAACGACCGAAAAAGAATGCTTAGCAGTCGTGTGGGCCATCAGCAAGTTCCGACCCTACTTATACGGCCGGCCATTTCGAGCGATCAGTGATCACCACTCGTTCTGCTGGCTTGCCAATCTACGAGACCCGTCAGGTCGCCTCGCTCGTTGGAGCCTCCGCCTCCAGGAATACGACATTACTGTTGTCTACAGTTCCGGCCATAAGTATAGCGACGCTGACTCCTTGTCACGTTCTCCCATTCGTTTGAAATCCTCCGACTTGGAGCTAGATTTGCCGTTTCTTGGTGTCGTCGACGTTGTGCGCATGGTTGACTATCAACGTGCAGACTCTGAGATGCTTCCAGTCATCCGATATCTCGAGGGAGCTGACGTTGTTGTCCAACGCCCACTTTCACGAGGACTGACGTCGTACTGCCTGCGAAACGATGTCCTGCACAAGAAACATTTCGAGAACAGCCAGGAAACGTTCCTCCTCGTCGTTCCGACGGCACTGCGCGAGGAAGTCTTATAGGCGTGTCACGACGATTCCTTTGCGGGCCACTTAGGCTTCGCGAGGACTTTAGCGCGCATACGGCAAAAATACAATTGGCCACACCTATTTTTGTCGGTTCAGCGCTATGTGCGAACCTGCCGTGACTGTCAGAGGCGTGAAGTTCCACCCGTCAAGCCTGCCGGCCTCCTTCAGCCTTTGGATCCGCCTCCGGCGCCCTTCCAGCAAGTGGGAATGGACCTTCTTGGGCCGTTCCCCACGTCCTCCTTGCAAAATAAGTGGATAATCGTGGCAACGGACTATTTACCTCGCTATGCGGAGATGAAAGCTGTGCCGCGGAAAACTGCTGCTGAAGTCTCCAGCTTCTTCGTGCACAACATCATGCTTCGCCACGGTGCATCCGCTGTACTCATTACTAACCGCGGTGCAGCGTTTAGAGCAGAGTTATTGCAACAAGTCGTCACACTGACGCACACCGACCACCGAAAGACCACAGCCTATCATCCCCAAACTAACGGCTTAACAGAGCGCCTAAACAGAACATTAGCCGGCATGCTCTCCATGTCCATTGATGTGGAACACAAAATATGGGATGAAATTTTGCCATACGCCACGTTTGCTTACAATACCGCTGTGCAGGAGACCAACAAGTTTACACCAGTCGAGCTTGTTTACGGACGTCGCGTTACAACCCCCTTAGACGCCATGCTCCCGGTAGACCCCGGAACCACAAGGAATGACACCACTGAAGATTTCGTCGAGAAAGCCGAGGAAGCTCGCCAGCTTGCTCCGAATCGCATCCGCACCCAGCAGAATACCGACGCCTACCGTTACAACCGGACCCGACGGAACGTCCATTACTTACCAGGCGACCGCGTGTGGGTGTGGACACCAATCCGACACTGTGGGCTCTCAGAGAAATTGTTGCGCCGCTACTTCGGCCCCTACGAAGTTGTACGCCGCTTCAGTGATGTGAACTACGAGGTGGTGCCTTAAATCTCTGATCCTGGTTCGAACCGACGCCGTTCCCGTGCTAAAGTCGTCCACGTAGAACAGATGAAACCGTACTACGCACGCCAGGTCTAAGCAACCCTCACAAACCGCTTCAGCATTGTGTGCATTCCTGTATGTTTTCTCTTTTTTGTCTTTTCATGTTGGCACTCTTGCCCATTGGACGCGCCCGCTGCCCTTGAAGTGACCGGGCCGATCGCTTTTGAGAGTGGAGCAATGACGCGAAATAAGTTTGCACGTGATGACACGGGACCCGTAAGCGAGAACGACGAAGTTCGTGGTTGTGCGCGTGCTCTCCGAGGACCAGCCATCGCTAAAGGCAGACGTTTTTTTGCAAATCTGTATTTTGCCAATCTGTAAATTGTTTTAGTTGTAATAGCTGGGTGACATTTAAGAGTTGGGTTTAAGAGCTGGGTGAATATAAGGGTTGGTTATATTCCGCACATTTCTCTATCGCATGATTGATAGTATGAATATGGTCTATTGTTGAGTAGGCTTTACGGAATCATGCCTGGTCCTTTGGTTTGGAACTTTGGAACTGTTTTAGTTGTAATAGCTGGGTGACAATATATATATATACTTTTTTCCTCATTTATGGCATCGAATGCGAGAGCTGTTGCTTTGTTTCTGCGTGTGGTAGTTAAGAGAACGATAGACAAACTTTAATAAAAGAATAATCAGAAAACCACTAATTGTCGGGCCCCCTAGTACAGGCTCCATCCAAACACTCTCCCTATCGCGACCGTGCTGCCTCGGACGAGCCGTCGACACACCCTGCAAAAAATGATCCTGGCCCGCCCGCAGCGCTTGCTCGGACAGCCAATCAGAGGCGCTTGTGCCACGTCGCGCAAGATAGCGAAAGTGCGAGTTGTCTTGCTGCTTTTCTGGTTCATTGTGTGTGTGTCTTGTGGGCCTTCTCCCGCAGTGTTGCCGTGATGAAGCGGCGGAATTCGCCTTGCGTCGTGAAGCTCGAAATAATAAATTGGGTCGAACGCGGTGAGAAATCGGTTGTCCCCGTAGCGTTAAAGATTCCGAGGAGCACTCTCTGCACAGTCTTGTAGAATAAGGGGGAGTTTAGGGCTAAAGCGGCCAAACTCGCGACACGGTGCCCGTGGCGCCCGACGTCTATTACGTACGGCCGTGTACGAGTAGTTCATCCGCAATTGCTTCAGCCGTGCCTGCTTCCGCATTCTCGGTGATGACTGTAATTCTGATGAATGCAACGAAGCCGTTGCTGGTGTTGTCCAAGTTTGGAGCGAGCTGTCAGAATTTGCGGAAGCCGTTGACGAATCAACGGTGGACGAGTTGGTGAGTACAAATGATGCTGTCGCGACCACGGGAAAGCCCTAAAACAAACACTATATTGGAGACACCGTACCGAGCCCAAGTGAAAGTGGGCACAATGAGGAACGCAATGACGGTCCTTTGCCCACATCCTCCGGAGTGATTGGTGCGCCCACACTAGTCCGGTGCTTCTGCGCGAATGGGGATGGTTGCAGCCTCAGCTGCTCCGACTCCTTAGACAACGTGAAAAAGTGCGTGCGTCGCAGGCAGTGAAATTGGCCAAGCAGAAGAAAATGCAGTAATATTTCATGCGAATCTCAGCTAGTTTCATTAATAAAATGATTTTGTAAATGGTATGTGCTTTTATGACATGCCATTATTTAGCAGGCTTATACAGAATTATGCTCTATATCGAACTGATAGGCATTTTTTCGCGGGTTCGATATAGCCGGGTTCAACTGTACTGTAGTTCTCGTTTGTGCTCTGGCTTTATAATCGTAATCATATTTCATGACAGATTATATTAAGACAAGAGTTTATTCTGCCGGCAACTATTTTATGTAAAAACAGTTGAGTTTCGCCCGTAAAGCGAAGCATCAGAAGCGATAGAAAATCATTAGATAGCTATATGAAGTAGGTGTAGTAGTTTTCTCGGCCGTATAAGCATGCAAACATTCGCTTACCAACTAAATTAACAAGCATGGTGTCACGCACGCACAGGGAAACATGAACACGTCACACTTGATGACCGCGAATGCTCGCTATCAAAATGCTGGTGCAAGGAAGCACGGCAGCAGCAGTGAGCGAGGTGACCTTCGTGCTACCTATTGCTTCAATGCAAACTGCAGTCAGACGTGCACACGAAGATATGAGCCATCGAGAGACACCTAGACTCTGTCAATATCACAGATTAGTTTAAAGATGGGACCTGCGCTGTCGTGGCTTGATGCAGCTGCTGCCGGAGGAAACACCCCTTCCCTCGCCTCCGCCCAGTGCCTTGCTCGCGACGGAAGACGGCATGCTTTCTACCCGCTTTCTTCCCTTGCATTGCGCGACATTGAGCCACCACCATCGGCTCACGCTTGCGTGCTTTTACTCACACATACGGCACGCGGCGACGATGATACCGTACTTGGACCTCATACGAAATATCACGCCGACGGCAGAAATGCACCTGGAGTGCCATATAATTCTTATCGCAATGAATACAATAGGCAATGTTTGTGTCACCGGCGGCGGTGACATGATCGGGCTGGGCGGTCGGCACGGCGGGAAGCTGGCTGGCTGGCTCCTCGATGTTAACCTTGGCATTTGTTAGCAACGAGTACTAATTAACCGGTAATCGTACTAGTATTATGCAGCCCCACACTAGGGTGGCTAGAATGGGGAGGTGTGAAGACCGTGGCACCGCCACCATTGCCTAGCTAGGCACCGCTGCGCGTTCCTGCCACTGGTGGAAAATTTGGCACTTCCATCGGGGGCGCCGTCAGCCTGTCAGTCTCGTAGGCCACAGCGCTGTGCAAGGTAGCTCTTGATGTCTATGTAGTGCAGCTCTGTTAAGCTTTTATAGTAGTTCATGAGCTTTTACAGCTTGGCGAAGAGCACCACAGGAGAAAATTTGTCCCCTGTAGTATTAGACTTGCTGCAGTCGGAGTAGCAGCTGCTCTCAGAAAATAAAGAAACAGCTTTGGACGAGAGTGCACTACTGGCTGAAGCAACAGAAGTGACAGAAGTTGCCGTGTACCATGTGGACTATGTGTAGAAACGCAGTGATGGACGCCTGGTTTATTACATTGAGGGCTATGTAGCCCGGAAGTGCATCGTTTTGACTGATTGCAAGGCATGTAGGGATGCCTGTCTTGTGATAAGAGAAAGTACGGCACCAATTGCCAGCAGATGCTTGAACACAGTGGGACATGGCGGGGGAGGGGGGTCTTCTGTACCCATCAGCCTGTTTGTACAACCTTATTCAGACCCTCGAGGACAGACTCAATAGTCTATACAGCACTACATGACTGCATCCAAAAGTGGTCAAGGATTTCTTGTTTCTAGCAGCCAATGTGCCACAGATTGGTTGCACGGAGTATTCCACTGCTCTAACAGGACCGATGGCTAGGTTTTAATGCATCACATGTTCGCTTTTTGCTCAAAGGGTTAAACAAGTGTGGTGCTCACAACAAAGTCAAGAGGATTAAACTGTGTGCTTTGTAAAAAATGTGATGCTCTTCATTGACTGTGCTATATGCAATAAACTCTTATTATGCAATGAGCATTTTGTACTTTTTAGAATTTTTCTTCTACGACATTGCTGATATATTGCATTAACTTCCTCCCTTTAAAGTGCTATTACAATCGCAAATATGTGACTAATGTGCGCGCAAAACATTCAAAGCTGTTCCAACGCATTGGCCTTCCATGGTGATTCCTATGAACTGTACTTTCGGCAAGGCATAAGCGCGCCAACCTCGGCAAAAGGTGGATGCAAGAGCCCTCCTTGCTGTATCGTCTGCGTGGTTGGTGCTTGCAGTTTCTACGTGCAATGAGAGCAGTGAAACACTCCATTAAATTATCTTGGCACCTACAATGCTGAAAAAAAATAATTGCCAGCATCGAGAGCATTGGAGCGTAAAGACCAAGCACGAGAAATCATTTGCGCGCCTGGAAGTATACACACGCCGCGAGAAACTACAGCGCCCCTGCCCGCAGCGTCGTCATGCAGCAGGAACGCGTTTTAGGGGCAGCCTCCAGGTGCCATTCTTCACACCTCCCCATTCTAGCTACCCTATTCACACCTTGCTCTTCGCTAATTTTCGGACACTGGTTGCCGAAAAATTGGAAGGTTGATGGCCGACGCAAATGATGAGGAGTCAGGGGTGCCAGCCATAACCCTCCCCATTTGTCATTGCAAATGTCTTCCCAAACGGTGCGCAGTTGCGCGCACATTTCTCCCACTTTGCCGATAATATTCCACAACCTCAACCTTTCTTTTTCACTGTATGCGAATGCATTCTTGCCTTCTATGTCACGTATATTCCAAAGCACTGCACTTCACACATTTGACAGAAGTGGCGACTGACGAAAGGTATGGCTATGCATATACCTCGCTACGGTGAGCTATTGGGCCTCAGCAGAAGTGCGCTTAAACAATTTCTTTCTAAATAATTGCATCAGTTTGCGTAATTTAATATGCAATTTCATAAATGTTGACAAAAAAGACTGCAGCCAAGTGGTCCGGTGAGAACGCATAAAGTGGTGAACAGGGTGAAGAAAAGGAAGGGCAGTTGCCCGATCATCATCATCATTGTCATCCCCATCAACACAGTTGGCAATAGCTGCTCGATAGTTGGTACTTATTCCAAATCACGCAAAAGTAGAGATGGGGTGCTTGCATGGGTAGGGGCACTTGCTCGGGATTTTAATTTAGCGGTCCGTAAAACCTTGTAACTGCTTAATAAATGTATCTCCTACTAAGTCCGAATTATCCAAGGTAGCAAGCAGGTAGTTTCGAAGTAGTACTTGGTATTGAGTCTAGTCTAAACTGCACCCGATACATTTTTTTCTAACAGTGTGGGAAGTTTCACACAAGCACGGCTCTGCTACCTTGTACTATTTATGCTAATATTACTGAGGAAGTAAAAAAGCCCGCAAACCATAAGTATGCAGTGGGTACATTGAATGAGACTCATATGGCAGCTGAGAATCAAATTAACACCTTTTACCTTTTGAATACGTCAGACTCTATAATAGGGATTTAATGATTAGCTGCGCCAGCAAATCTGCCTTAAGCAGCCACGGGTATATAATTCACACGCACTGAGAAAAAGAATGGAAAAGTGAAAAACTTGCGCCCACGAAAAAAAAAAAAACGTGCAGCAGAAGGTATCCGAATTCACTAATAACCCTTGACCGGAAAATCAATTTACGTAAAGATAGTAAAAGCTCGCGTTCCTTAATCAGCTCGCATATATTCGATGCTGTTGAGTTATTGCGATGGCGTTTTGCACACCGGCATCGCTGAGGCTAGCTCAGGAGGGCCAACACTTTCCTCTTGGGAAGAGGCTGCCGCTAGCGATGTTGCCCTTGCCGATGCTGCCGCTGAAATTTCGGTCGCGGTACCGCGTCTTGAGTTTGCTTTCCTCTTGCATGGCCCATGGTACTTGCCCGGTTTTTGTGGCTTGAGGGACTTCTGCGATGCCGTGGTGGATGTCAAAGATGCTTTAAGGGCTTCCTTGCGCTGTTCTTCGCTCATAACTGGGCGGACTTCGGCGGGCTTCTTCTCGACATATACTTCGGAAAGACACTGGACCGCTACTGCGCTCGCAAATGCCAACGATGTCGTAATGGCCCCAACGGCCAAGAGCTGTTCTTCGTGCAAGGATGCTTCGAGGCCTATAGCCAGAAGCACGCCAAATCGGCCGAAGGAGTACGACAGGCAAAGCCCCAAGCTTCGAATCGTCGTAGGGTACACCTCCGCGGTGTAGGCTTAGTTCAGAAACATGGCGATCGCTGACGCACTGGACATCATTATCCTCGGCAGAGGAAGTACGGCGACCCAGGTCCAATGCGAGAGTACCATCTGCAGCACGCTTGAGGCGCCGAGGTAAGCTAGTAAGCCTGACAGAGTCACGCGGTGGCCTCGTTGCTTCATGCCATAAAAGGCTATGATGAGAATGAGCCCATTGCATAGAAAAGATGCGAGAGCCCACAATTCTTCGAGCGGGGCACCCAAGCCTGAGGCATAGAGTGCAAAGCTCACGCTAAACCACGTCACGAGTGCAGAAAATGCGCGCCGCCGAAGGGATGCCGAACGGAGTATGCTCGTAGCGCCAGCAGTCACCGACGTGGTGTTGGTATCCCGCTTCAGGAGCTGCTGTTTCAACGCCTGAAATGTTGCTGTGGCCTTGTGAGCTTCTATGCCGTTTATCCGGGCTGCTCGGAGTACGGTGAATTCAGCTGCTCGTAGCCTCCACGCGGCAATCTGCCAAACGGGGGACTCATCTAGGTAATAGCACCAAGAGACCATTATCGCCGTGACCGTGACGAGCAGGGCTTGTGAGAGCACCCACCTTGGCTTCAGCGTCGAAAGAAGCTGCACCAGCGGAGACGTCACAAGCATGGCGATGCCGCTGGCTGTCAATATGTACGTAGCCCGGTGCTCATTCCCGGTCACTTCGTAGAGCACAGTCAAGGCCTTCAGCATTGTTGCGCTTGCCATGGCAGCAGTGACAAGGCGCGACAGGATGAATATTCCCGCAGAGGGAGACGCCGCGGCCACCAGGCTGCCGAGCAATGTGGAGATGGCGCACGTCGACAATACTGGTCTGCGACCCACGCGGTCTGCTGCGATTCCGGCGATGGGAACGAATAGCATGGGGGCCAGTCCGAACGTGGATTTCGATACGGAGTAGAGCCAGTCGCGAGTGCACACCAAGTTCCACATGCTGACGATGCTTTTGCCGTCTTTCTCGGTGTCG
Source organism: Dermacentor andersoni (assembly GCF_023375885.2). Classification (NCBI taxonomy): domain Eukaryota; kingdom Metazoa; phylum Arthropoda; class Arachnida; order Ixodida; family Ixodidae; genus Dermacentor; species Dermacentor andersoni. Next base: position 114,889,403 of record NC_092816.1, on the reverse strand, counting down.
TAGTCCCACCGATTGCACGGTACTACGCTACGCTCATCCTGGTCTTCTCCCTGAAAAAGAAGGAGATAAACGAAAACGTCAATCGCCCCACGAACCGTCTTCTGATTAACTTCTTAGCAAATACTCCTTGACGTTTATAGAAAAGTCTGCACAATGGAAATAAAATAGCTTCGAGAGAAATATTGATCACTGAGAGACTCGTAGGCTGGGTCTCTGTATGCGTCATGCCTCTTTAGTTAGCGTGAATTGCACAAGAACCGTGATATCTAGGGCCATAACGTCCCCATGTGCTTTCGAAGATAAGTAATCGTCTTGTATGCAGAAATCAACGTCCTGCCTATGGAAATATACAAGCGGCGGGATCCGACAACGACATAGATGAGAATTAAACTTGAAGATTTCTTGCCTCAGGTTATTTCAGTTCCCGTTTTTCCACTTTTCCATTATCAGCGAACGAAAAGCGTTAACATTTGACAAGCAAAAGGTGTGTGCAGAGGGCATCGTGGATAGGAAAGTAAGTGCCTTCTTCCCTGTATTGCCATCTTCTCGTCATTTTCTGCTTGATATGCTCGAAAGACTCGGAATGTCCCTCGGAGACAGATACAATTACATTGGCATCCAGAAAGTTTGATCGTTATTGACCATGTGGCAGAAGGATGGATAGATTTGCAAACTGAGTAAACGTAAGCTGAAGTAAAAGCAGCTACTACTAGTGCTCATTAAGGGGGACCATTATTAAGGAGTATACTGCACTAGCTTCATTATTAAGGAATGCAGAAGTAGAGGAAAATATTAAGGAAATAAATTGACCTATCTTGACGTTATATTTGTCGTCCATCGTCGCCGTTTTGATTTATCCCTGATTTTCTTTGGTGAACTTGTTCAAACTAATCTATCAGCCTGCTTAGGTCTCAGCATTCGTGTTATAACCAAAAGTGTGGCTGAATTCACCAAATGAGTGCGATTCATAAATTATTAGCTAAGCACCAACCAATGTACCGCTCCCGCTTTTACACGGTATCAATATTTTACAGTAAAACTGCGAAAAAAAAGAAAAAAAAAAGACAATCGCTTACAGTACGACGCATATCCACTGAGCCAGAAACCTGAGAAGAAATTATGTAAAGGCTAGTTTCGCTGCTTTCTCATCGTTTCTATGATTCTCTGTTGACAACTGTCGGATTCCGGCGATTATGCCGTAATCTGGAATTGGAATGGAATCGCTACGTCATCTGGACCATGGGTTACGGTAGCGCTGAATGCGTGTCGTTCCGGTCAGGAATGCCCGCGAGAGTTTTGGTTTAAGTAAAATGTTTTGAGATCAAGACGAGAAACCGAAATTGTATCATGTCTTAATACCCCGGTCATGTTCCCAATTAATGGCTCGTCATGTCTGTACATGGCTGAGGGATAAGCATGCTTGCTGAAAGACACATCGAATTTGCACGTCGTTTCGACGCTATTTATAATGTCTGTTGGATGTACCTCTATTGTGCTAGAGGGGATTGGGTATTGCAATGCGTCGTAGTGCCCTTTGAGGCACACGTTATCAATTGCCACTAGAAATTTTACTCTGACATCTTTTTTTGCATCGTTAGTGTAATTGTAAACATCCAGCAGGAAAACAGGCTTGAACGTGGGCATTCTTGTGGGGACCCCATTGTCTAAATGAATGAATGCTCCCAGATTGCACTCCGAACACTGAGCTATGGGAGAGAGATTGACTGTCTTACGTCAATCGTACAGTTGAAGACGCACATTCAGTTCAGAATTCTGTGTGATATAAGTATTTATAATGATGCCAGCCATTGGCGATGATGCAAGACATGGACGAAGAAACGAACAAAAATGAACACGCCAGTGCTGTGCTGATAACTTTAGTTGAAGACCTAGCATATTTCAATGGAATTTGATCGGCGACCGCTAACTGTTTAATATTTCTTTAACTTCTTTTCTAGCATCAACACCAAAATGATGCGTCGGCACACATCTCTGTCCGCTATGCAACGTAGTCTTTTCGATCTGTCATGCTTTCCGCCGTACGCGATCTTGCTTAGAGTCCACTTATTAGTACCACTCCGTGCCGTCAGTGGCACCATTTGTTCCGTTCAAAACTGTAGCGCACGACGACCATAGGAAGAATTTGATACATTTAAAAGGTGTACAATTAATTGAGGGAAAATCCGGAGTGATTCAGTATGTTGAAAGAGCTGAGTAATGTCAATTCATTTTATAGTACTGCACAGACAAATAAGCCATGTATTTTTAGCACTAGTCAAGTGTGATCTGATGACAAGGCAACAATAATAATAATAAAAAAGGACGTTAGGAGGTCGCTTAAGTTTCGTCTTTAAGAGGGGAACGCCATAGCCTTCAAAGATCCCTTACAGCTTCTCACGCTTCCCGGCAACTGCAGTTTATGTAACCGCAAGGTTTTCTGAGAAACACTGCAGGTGAACGCTGTGCACGAAGGCGAGCTTCCTGGGACGCCTACTACTAATGACTAAAGACTGACCTCAAGCGGCAGGTGGAAAAGGAGTTTGTGGCTGAGTTTCCGCGTATGAGGATGGTGTTTTCTCGTATATCCAAATGACAATACGACGCTATCATATCTCGAGTTCGTGGGTAATTCATACTTTACGAATTTTCTGAAGAATCTTGCTTTGACAAATTAGTTCAGTAACGTCCATGGATGCGCCAAGCGGAGGGTATGCGTCGATGGGAATGCGTGGTTTTCTTACGGACAACATTGTCACCGCCGACACCCTCGTATAGGCGCGTCCTTCATAGTGGGTATGATCAATGCTTGAGGCTCTTCAACGTCATCGTTATGCACACCTCCGTTTGCTGCCGACGCTGTTTTCCGGATCGTGACAACGAACACTTGCAGAAAAAACACCGTCTTGCTAAGAATGTCAGTGTACCTTACATTATGTTGTCGTGGCCAACCGCAGTAGTTTTTTTATTGCAATAACAAATACATGGAAAATCTAAAACGCAGAGGAAATGCGTCGAAAGGCCGCAGGAGCTGCGCTTCATGTGGTTGCATGTTACCATCCTTATGTAGCCGTTTACTTTTCACGGAACACATGCTCAACAAGCTCGGGACAGCACGAAAGAAGAAACTGTTGCAGGTGAAGTCGATACCACGGATACGCATTTACATATCGCGAAAGGCAACCGCACCGTCAATCTTAATCATGTCGCCCTGTGAAAAGATAGTAAGCTAACTTCAATGCAAATTCTCTCTATAGATTATTTTAGGTTGATTAGGTCGAAAATGTCCACTAGTGCTTTACGGGATGCCTCATAAGCGTTGCGTCATCTCGGAAAAAGTGTTAAGCAAGAAGACGTCAATGTAGCAGCCATTGTACAGCCGGGTTAAGTAGGACGAAATGCGCGAGGGGCTGAACAGCTCACCGGTAGAGGGGGCTCGTATACGGTGCACTTGCTGAAGCTGCCGTCGGCCAGCACGGGTATTGCGACGTTCTTCCAGCCCTGGACACCGAGGTGACGCAGGTCGTCGGGCGGCTGGCACCAATGGTCTACGGGACGGCCGATGAGGTAATAGGCGAACGACTGCAGCAGCACCACAGTGGCAGCGACGAAGGTGCTGACCAGGATGATCCGCTGGTACCGCCCGTGTCCCAGGATGACGTAGACGTTCTGCTGGATTAAGTCCCGCGTGTCCACGTTTGCGAAGCCTTCCAGGAGCGAAGTGGTCACCGTCTTGGGAGTGGCCTCTTCATGAGCAGCCTCTTTCGCCGACATGATACTGATCACACAGCACGAAAAGTCCTATCAGCCGGCAAAGAATCAGAAGCGTTTAGTATGGTATGGCCTTCTTCTTCTTCTTCTTCTACTTCGTGTTCCACTTCTTTGTCTAATTTTACTTCTAGTGTCATGCATGCATCCACAGCTGCGAGTTGAAGGATTTGCGGAAGGGCTCTCTGAAACAATTATACTCTTGTTTCAGACATCAGGTGCAACGCTGTGGAGGCTAGAGGGACTTTTTGCAGTGGCTGCGTCGGCCCTTAGAATTAGGTCGATGTTCTTTAAAGGGACCCTGAAACGATTTTGACGATTTTCTACAAACGTACTGAGTCGTTAGAGTAGGTCCTTCTGATCATTAATTGACACATCTAAGTGCTTCGCGTAAAGCGTGTAATTTATTATAAGATTTTAAAAATGCACATCGCTGCCGATCGGAGCACGCTGCTCGGCGGAATTTTAAGCCGCCCCTACCCATATGACGAAAATCACCCATATGACGTCACTGGGGCGAGCTATACGATTGGCTGACCAGGGCGCGTGATCAATAATTTTTCCAACTTTATGGTAAACAAATGATCTTCGTAATAGTTGGAATGTTAGTTCATTTGTTTTTATAAACAGAAAGTAACATAAAGAGAATGCACAAGAACGATTTTTCAATACAATTAAGCACTTCCGGCACACAGCAAGTGTCGTCTGCTTGTGTTACAACGTACTCCATTTTGACGAGAGCTCCGCGGTCAGAGTCGGTCTCAGTCTTTTCGCGAGCACTATGATTCGACTTTGTTGCTTTGTGGACTGCAAACGTAGCGACTGGCAATATGTCAAGTTGCGACATCGTGTCCCTCTGCAAGGCAGCATACGAGCGAGCTGGCTGCTGCGCATCGGACTGCCGCTATCCGATCGGCGCCAGGATTTGCGCGTTTGTGGCCGTCACTTTACACCGGAAGATTACTAACGCAATAGCGTTTCGCGAGTCCGGTATTAGGGCAAATGCAAGCGCAAGGGGACAGGGTCTGGCCGCTTGACTTTGCCGTAGCGGGATGAGCCATGGGATGAGCAGAATCGCATATGCGAATGGTCTGCACGGTGCAGCCACCTGGTGGCACAGAGCTCAACCATACACAGTAGCAGTAACGAAGTGTATTCTTCTTTGCTGCTGGTGTGTAATTTTCGCAGGAGTGTAATCATCAACACTTTGTTTTTATAAATGTTTAAAATGTTTTACACTTGGTTAGAGCAATATTAGCGCTTTGTTTGGCTGGTTAAGCGCTGTGCCAACAAGTGGCTGGACCGTGCAGACCGATCAGGCCGCACGTACGTCTACGCTAAAGTTCCTTCATCAGCTTGAGTTTATGCCTCCAGTCATTTGACGAAATGACTAGCTTTCCTGTGGTTACCGGAATACCAGACACGTTCGGCGCTACGACAGAATGCTCGCAACGCACGCTGCTTCGATAGCTCTCGCTTGGGGTCGACGGCCAAGCGGCTAGCGGAGAGGTTTCACGCGGGCGGGGGCGGGCTTCAAAACAACCGGAAGTCGACGATGTGACGTCGCATTGTGACGCGAAACCAGTGAAGGCGGAGCTTAGTCCCGATCGCTCGGCGAACGAGTTGAGGAGGAAAAGCATGACTAGGGAGGAGGGTAACTTCTAATCGCTTGTAGCTCCATTAATACGTAACGCTTCACTTAAATTGTGGTGTGAATGTTCTACTTAAGCTGTATCCTACGCGTCTACAAAATTTGTCCGAACCGTTTCAGGGGCCCTTTAACGCAATTGAGGGAAAGTGTTCTTTGTATACGCTCAGAATTGAAAGTGTTAATCATTAGAAACAAACAATCTGTGGTATATACGGCTATGTGAGGTGTTGTTCTAGACCAATTTGTTTTTCATTGCGTTTCTTTTTCGCCTTTCTATTGGCAGCCCTCCGCGACATCCTTACGTGCACGCTCGCGCTAGCGAACACCGTTGGCGCGTAGCGAAGCATGTATAGAACGCGCGCACTGACACACACACACACACATTTGTCACCGAACTTCTTGCGTAGGTTCCACAGCGTTGCACCTGATGTCCGAAACATAGCGTAGGAATGGTGGATGAATCACACTAGGCGCGATAAAATGCTTTACTTGATCAAATCATGAGTGACAGCTGGAGCAGGCACTCGAGACCAATTGTTTTTTCTTCGACTCCCCGAAATCCCCGCCAACATAAAGTGTTGAATGATGGTGCAATCAAGGCATTCTATGATTATCGCTAAAGCGTGCGAATACATCACAAGAAACCATTATTATTTCGGCGGCAATTATATAAGAACACGCGAGGCTCATTCCCACCGCCGCGGCGTGCTGTCACGCTCTTGACGGAACGTGCGTGGCTTGTGCTGTACGACTTAAGTTGTCATTTGAGACGTGGAGTGCACTTGGCTGCAAAAACGATAAAGCAGACCTGACTGACCGCCAACGCTCCGCCGAATCGGATTGATGGCGGAGCCAGGAGACCGGTCAGCGTTCCGCTGCCGGCATGGACGCTGTGCGCATGCGCACTGTTTGTACACTAGAGCATTCATGCTCAGTTGGTGTGCGTATGCACTTATCTTAGCCGAATGGAGAGCTATATCATCCAAGTAACGTTATGCAATTTTTCATTGGGCACTTATTAACGCCAACCGGTTCCCATCGCTCTCATTTAGGGGGCCATGAGGTGCGATGTCTGCAACACCTCTGATGGCGCTCCTCACACGCCACCATTGTGAGGCGCCTGGGGCTGCAAGAGCGCTGTTTCTCCTGCCCACCAGCAGTGCCCTCGCGAATAACATCACGCGGACATGGTACCCTCGAGTAAAGTTAGAACATCGTCCATGAAGTTCAACAGGAACGTTACACCTAGCCGTCGATGCTTAGCCTTTCGGCCGAAACTGTCGAGTTTCTCAAAGAAGAGAAGCTAGAAGATCATTAACAGTGTGATATCTCTTCAACCTTTTATCCTATATTAGAAAAAAAAAAATGGAGGACGCTTAAACTTCGCCTTTAAGAATGGAATGCGATAGCATTCAATGACTTCTCAATGCTTCTCGCCCTTCGCGCGGAGTGCAGCTTATGTAGCCCTAAAACTTACCCGGAAACGCTGGCCCTGAACGCTATGCATAAAGGCGAGTTTCTTTTTCTAGAAACACGGCGTCTTTTGTTAGCGGATACCGGAGGCAGCGTTTAGCTGCGCTATGAGATTGCGTCATTTTCACGTTTCTACTATTCTTTCGGACTTTTAATATTTTAGTCTGAGAAGAGTTCACATAAAATTCATGTGCTCTCGGTGTTTTGTTTCATGACCTCAGTTTCTGCGCTGTCATTCTAAAAATTGTGAGGAAAAATTTTTCACGAATGCAAGACAAGGTAGGAGCAACTGTAGTGACAGAATGGCGTGCTAATATAACCCGCATATACAGCGTGTCATGCAGCAAGGCGTGGCATTGGCGTACGCCCATAGAGAAAGGGATTGAACAAGAGCGGACACTCGGCGAAAATTGGAAACAGGAAACACGTCACGCTATAGTATTAACATCGACGAATTGGGGCCGCGAGCATCAAAAAAAGAAGAATGTGAAATGAGATTAACAGAAATCGTTTTATTTTTTTTACTCTTTCCCGGAAAAATTAAAAATATCTGCGTATAAATTAAATTAAACTTTGCGGTTTACTTCCGTTGCCTAGCGACAGGCGAACCGGCGAATGACGAGCCAGATGTTTGCGTCATTTGTCAGACACACCGCCGAAGCGAGCGAGACCGGCCGTGCATCTGAGCGTTGGACTGTTCGGGTACCCGTCTGCCTGTTTTTCTATTTTGGGATATAGCCTGGTTTGGTGGCCTCCCGGCGAATTATTGCGTTCATTCGGAACTCCGACATGGCAGCACTGCACTATTGGACTACGGCAAGGTGAGAAACTTTGTTCGACAGTCTGCGACGCACTTCAAGCAATTAGGCTTACTGCCCGGCACCTAAGCTAGACTTGTGACGCAGTTAACGAAAAACAGCGTGGCCGTCGTGGAGCAGTTAATTTGAATAAAAGAATCGTACTGGGAGATGTTTGCGACGCTTCCTATAAGCCCCAATATTATTTTAACTAATTTCGGTAGTTTTTGGGCACGCTAGTCGCACAGGGTGCTGTGACGCAGTTTCGCGTGTACTAAATTTTACTGCGACAAGTTTTGCCGCTTTCTCTGACTTCCAACATTATTGAAACTAATTTCATTACTTTTTGGGCTACCTTTCGAGCGCAGTAGGCGCGCCTGGCGCTGTGACTCGGTTAGCGAACATAAGCTCGACCGTGGTACGCGGTTTGGCGCTTTAATGCACTGACAAGTTCATGGCGCTTTTCTTTCTCTGACGCCCAACATTGTTGAAAATTATTTTCGATAGTTTTATGTTATGAGGCCCGCTCGCCGCGCCTGTTGTGACGCAGCGAAAAGCAGCTCTGCCGTGGGGACAGTTAGTTTGGCGCGTACTGAATCTTACTGGGACAAGTTAGTGGCAATCTTTATGTCCCCGCAACAATTTAAGCCTTCTTTCGGTACCCACGCTTGTCGAAAACGCGACGAGCAATCGTCAAGAGTGATAACACGGGAGTGCGTTGCTTGCGCCTGCAGAACGCACAAGAGATAAGCCAAGGAGCTCAAACGCCAGGAACTAGTAACTCGAAAATTCTGTCTTCTGAACGGCACCCACGCATTTTGTCTTGAGTGCGAGTAGAAGGAATTCTGCGAGCGTCCAGCATGCTCTGGTTGAGAGCCTGTGTTGTGGCCACCTCTGTGTATTCGTAGCGTACTATCGCGTCGGTTGTAGCCAAGTTCGTGAAACGCCCCGTTGCCCGCGCATTGGTGCTAATAAAGTGCAGGAAATAAGTATTGGGAAGAGGGAAATGCTTGGAATTAGAATGTGTTTGTGGTATGTACGGTATTGCTTGGGATGAGTCGGGCATTTTCTACGCCGTGTGTGTAAATACGAACTGCTTTTGTTTGTAATGCCGCCCACTCACCACTTTCGCACGCTTCGCCTCTACAGGCGTTATTCTTACATGTTAATACCAAAATAACGCTTGTAAATTTTTCAGCTCACGTCGTCTGTTGGAGATTCCTGCGGAAACTACTGCTGCTTACCTTGTGCCACAATACTGGATGAATGCACAAAAAGCCCGCGACGAGCATTTACAAAGAACAAAATAAACGTTAATTTTTCCTCATTTCACGAGGTGTCTTGCGTCTTTATGAAATTGCACGTGGCACATATTCAGTATTCAGTGGAGGCTTGTGAAGACCGTTCGGAATCAATTTTACTGAATAAAATGATTTGCAAATAAATATTTAATAAATAAAAAATAAATAAATATATATATATATATATATATATATATATATATATATAATATTGCTGCAAAAAAAAAAAAAAAAGCGGAGCCGGCATGACGCGCACCAGCTAGTATTCAAAACGCGCGCGCACAAAACCGAAACCGGAAGTGTGCTTCTGGTTTTAACATCCACGGCTTGGTGCGCTGCAGTCAATTCGGCCGCTGGGCTCTATGGGAGTGTCCGCTCTTGTTGTATTCCTTTCTCTATGGTACACCTCAACGTAAAGGCAATTTTCACTTACAGGAGCGCCTGCGCCAGACGCCGACGACGGAGAATATGCGACACGGGGATCTTAACGCTGTCGCGCTTAATAATGAAGCAGTGGTTCTAAAAGTGCAGTAAATAATTACCACATCGAAAATGACACATATGCCTCATTGTATAATCATGTTCCTCAGGTGGGCTTATATGGAAACATGTGAGTTCTTATACAGGATCCCATATGGTTATATGGGCTTTTGGAAAAAAGGCATAATCGGCAAGCGGCTATCTTCAATATGGCAATTTTCCGCTTGCGGTGTTCGGTGACTGTAGTCTGCTCGAAATACTTCGCCCTCGTACATTCCACGCAAAATTTGCTGTGCTTGGAGATTACTATGTCTTCGAGAAATATAGGTCGTCTATTTTTCGTGGATTCAGTTTCTCTCTCTAAACTCACGGTATAGTTTAATGTGATGAGCGGAATGCGCGTATCAGTGAGACATAGCATTTTTGACATCCAAGTAATCAGCACCGAAAGTCAAAAGAAGAAAATCATTTTGCCTTCCGCTGTTGTAATGCGCTGTGTGCTCATGAACACTATCGCTCGTGCACTGTGCTGGTGAGTAGTCCGAGCGCAACGCACAGCGGCTTTGAAGCTACAAACGCTGAAGGTTGTCCATCTGTGGCGTCTCGTGCAGGATCTCCAAGTCATTGCTCGCCGTTATGTCGTTTAAAGGTTAAAAATGTAGTCTGATACCAAAATTGGGACGCTCTCACATTGGTGGGTCTAAAGTGTATCCCCCCATTCAGCTATAATGCTATTGAATAGAATGCGGATTTATGCGATAGAAAATCAAATAAATACCGAATAAAGAAATAAACAACAGTGACAACAAGAAAGTAAGTTATACCATGGGAAACTTGAGGAAGCAGTAAAGAATGGCCGCAGCATGAAATCAGTGAGAAGAAATCTTGGCATACGACTTGCTAAGATGCATCCATATAAAGACAAGCAGGATATAGTCATCTGCAATTTCAATGATATAATTAAAGCAACAGAATAACCTGATATTGACCTGTACAGTACGAAGAGCAGCCATGCTATGTTGTTTTGAAGTAGAGATGAACTAGATAAAGAGGCTCTTTCTATAACTAGAGATGAAGTTAGAAGTGCCTTTCGAGATATGAGCCGCGGAAACGCGGCAGGAGAACATGGAAAACAATCGATTTATTCAAAAATGAAGGAAATGTCATGCTTGAAAAGCTTGTGGCCCTTCATACGCAATGCCTCATGCCTTCAAGTATGCCAAAGAGCTGGAAGTATGCCAACATTATACTAACATAAAATAAGGAATACGATAAAGAATTCAGGAATTGTAGGCCAACTCGCTTTTTTCAATATTGTTGAGATTATTCACAAAGATACTTACCAATAGAATCAGGGCAACGGTTGACTTAAATCAAACACGAGAACAGGCTGGCTTTAGGAAGGGACATTATACAGGGGGTCACATCCATGTTATCAGTCAGGTAAGCGCGAAATCTGCAGAGTACAATTAATGTCTCTGTAGGGTTTTCATAGCTTATGAAAATGTTAGTTATCAAGAAAGCGGTCAGGCAAAGAGACATAATCTCGCCAATGCTTTTTATTGCATGCTTAGAATTAGTACACAAGGGATTAGACAGGGAAGATTTAGGAGTGAGGATCAACGGCGAATATCTCAACAGCCTTCGGTTCGCAGATCACATTGTACTGTTTAGCAACACTGGAGACAAATTAGAACAAATGATTGGGAACCTTAACAGAGGAAGTAGAAAAGTAAG